>NW_019211455.1:44994502-45106832 GCF_002443255.2 Varroa destructor | reverse complement strand
TATATATATATCTATATAGATACGTGTTAAAGATTCTTTCTTCTATTTTCTATATACTTGTCTTAGCGCCCTGGCAGCTTCCCTACAGCCATATACTTACTATTCGCGTTCCCATATGTAATTTTTCTATCGGAATATACCGATAGTGGGATACGTTTGCTCATCAATTGCTCTTTTTAGGCCATGGAAATCGTTATAATTACACAGATTTAGATGGGAAAAATAATATTTTCCTCAAACCAAGAAGAAACTGAGTCATGACGATGAAATCGAGTGCTGTCAACAAGTAATTAGACTGCGTGCTTTCAGTAATTGTACGAACGATCTATGAGCCTCTTGAGGGCCCTGTCTGCATTCGATGTTTCATTTTCGACGAGTATCTTATAGTAGCAGATGCTTCTAATGTCCAGTTCAAGTACTACCGTTGCCTTACGTCCGTTTTCTTGCCTGGTTCACCCTTGGCTGCCGGTAAAGACAGGACATTGCCTCGTTTGTGACGAGCGTATGCTTCAAGCGGATTCTTTGCAAGATCAGAACTTTACACAGAATGCATCATACATATTTTCGATTGGCCTGGAGTCACTTCACGATTTTCTGCTCAGTTCCAGCATTTCCAGTACTTGGTAACGCGTTGCGTGTGAAGTGACAACCGACAGAGCTTTTAGACTTTACGCTATGCTTTTGTAAAAAGTCTCCTCAATTGCGGCAATACGTTCTTGTCTTTTGGGTCCCGACACCTGCACGCCTCCTCGCTTTGAACACTTCGAAGTTCATTTTTAAGCGTTTGCATTATACACATGCTGTACTTTTATTTAAGACTTTTTTGCCAGATGTCTTCACGAATTTCCGCAGGGTCACGGCTTTCCAGACACAAAAACTTGACCACTGAGTGTTGATTTTAAAATTGCTTTTCACTAAAAGATTGGAGGATTTAGCAGGTAAATTTCGTCTGCTAGAGCGCGTAAATAAAAATTTATTCAATTTCAAATTCGCCTAGTATTCGTATGTAAATGTTATATAAACTGTATTTGGCATAGTAACCATAACCGTCTATATACCGTAGTATAAATAAATTGCACACCTGGTAATTTCATTCAGTGTAATATTTCAGTCAGTAGTCCATTAAATAACATTCTATCGCTTACTGCCGCTGTTAAGCAGATTTTCAAAATACAGAATTTAAATAATTTCAACACGAGCCTTGCAAGGTAAACGGCAATTACGTTCGTCAGAAACAAAATTCTAAGAGCTGTTCTCCTGTTCTTAATGCTTCGAACTTGCCTTTCCTCTGAATACGCCATATTCTATCATAAAATCACACAAGGTTCTATCTAATAGACAAATTATCGTGCATTTCAAACTCACCTACATTCCCATGAACCATCTACTATACTCGGAAGATGCACCTTTGTCACTATTGATGATCCTACGTGTAATTTCGTAACGAAGTGATATTCAGTTGTGTTCTAGTTTTATCTTCCTGGCAAATCACCATCGAACGACTACGATCGTATCCTCGAAAGGCTGCAGTAACCCCAACAGCAAGACAGAGATTGCTGCTGCTTTTCGTTTCTTCTATCCATAAAGTTTCCATCTCTACCGCCGAGGACCCTCAGCAGACATGGGGCAATAACCTGTAAGGCTGTAAGAGAATCCCCTCGAACCGGAATCAGTTGGAGAAGATGGCTAAGCCACTGTTAATATCTGTGCTGGCATCGGCCTTGGCCCTCCTTTTCGGGTATAGAGCCGTAACCAAGATTGGTCGCAGTGCAGTGAGCTAGTGCTGCTGATTCTGCTGCAGGTGGTGGCGCCGGTCTCTCGTTCGTGTACTTTTATGAAGTAGGCTTTTATTAACCGGTGCAGGACAGAAATAGAACATTGTTGCTGGCCAGTTTCCTGCCTGTTCGTTGTTCACCGCCCCTTTTCGGAGCGACTTTTTCTTTTGACGTTATCTCTCTACAGAGCCATATGTTGGTGGTCCAGTCGGATCTCATACATTGTTCTGAGGCTTGTCCTTTTTTCTTGTCTATTTTCTGGACCAAACGCAGCGACCTGCTGTCGAAACTGGCGTCACGACGGTGAAGGGCAAAATGATCTGCACGGCAAATACGGTAGGAGCCGTACTTTTCGTTGTTATTATTATTATTATCATTGTTATCGCAAAAAAAATGCCAGAAATTGCAGGCACTAACCGTTGAATGAGAGGACAAAGTGTAGAGAGAGCGGGTGGGCCAAGTCAGTTGGGCCATCATTCGACTAATATAAACCTCTAGAGGCCGTGTGCTGGTGGTACTATAGATTTTCCTGGACACGGAATGAGAAGGGAAAAAAGGGACCATAAGATGAAATCGATGGCTTTGGAATACTTTGTATATAGTATATGTTTCATAAGTAAAAACTGATCTAGCGAAATTTAGTCATTGCATCTTTATTAACTGCTGCTTTAATTAACGGTTGGTTCAGCTGAGATGAACTAGTGATAATAATGAAGAATAGTATATTAGGTAATAAAAAGCTATAGATGAAATGCTGCTTTGTTAGAGCTTCTTCAATCGCTTATATATGTAACCATGTAATTATCTTTATTTTTCTGCATTGAGTGAGTTCGACGGATTCTACATGTTATCTAACACGATCGGTCTCTTAAATCCGCCAATAACGGGCTAATCTTCGGAAGCAACATAGACCTTAGTATACTACATAATCTTTCTTTCAAATGTGTGTTCTACGTAAGCCTAAAATAAAGACGTCCTTAATAGGTATGATTTTTTTTTATCGTCTTTTGCGTTGTTTTCGTCTATCGAGACACGGGTGTACACATATATTATCTAGCCGGCCAACATGGCTGGATGTTGTCAAATCGTCTTTAATCGGTTTATAGCACTTACAACGAAAGAAACGTGAAGGTAGTGTGGGTAGTCGTACAAATGTGAGACCGCTAAAGGTTTATTTAAGTTAAATGTGGAAATCTACACGGAGCTAGCTCGCCGTTTCCGGGAACGGATTGTTACCCGACTTGGTCAACATGGTCACCAGTTATACCGTTGCTCTTCTTGAATGAACCCAAACGTAAGCGGGAAATAAGGAGAGGGTGTTATGGAGCAGTTTCCGGTGGTCGGTTGCAAGATCGATTTTCAAGGAGTTCATGGCCAAGGCAGGAAAAGTCGTCCACTATGAGGGCGGACGAATAAGGGAACAAGTTTGCGGGCGGAGCGACTTCTTGCTCCGGAGGAAGGACCAGTGAAAGCCCAATGTTAAGCCTGATGGATTGACGCCGAGCTCTAGCGAAGGACGCAGATATTGTTGGCCTAGACTACATCCGGCTGTAGACTCTCTCTACGAGAAGCTTCTGCGCTGATTTTGTCGCCTGCATACGGTTAAAGCGGGCAAAGGCAGATTCGACTGAAGACCGCCCCTGCCGCCCTTATAACTCCGGGACTGATCTCAGCTAGTGTTGGGTCGTTCTTTAATTAATATCATCTTAATACTTAAACGAAAAGCAGTTCTCGCTAGGCGGTATGTTCCTAGCCTGCTACCTAGCGGCTGCGCCTTTTTGTACTTGTTCTTACAGAGCTCCATCCTTGCAGTACAACGACGGTTTATCGCGCTATGTCCTGGTATATATATATATATATATTTATCCGCTGCTGTGATTCGCCCTACTTGGCCTAAAATCGGTACTGTTATGATGATGATGCCATGAGACGATAGTGCTACAATACGAGATGACAAACGAAACTCCTTTATTGGGTGTACTTGGAGCTTCACTTCGACGCCTGCCTCTTTAGCCGAACACTAGGGCTTACCCACTTTTTAGGCGTTGCAAATTACAATACCTAGGCAGGTTGAAACAACGGGTAAACTGATCGGCGAAACCGTGACAGAGTGAACTTACGCAGGAGACGCATGCGAGGGATCGCGTACTTTCATAATGAACGTAACCCAGACCATTGCCGGCGTGAACTAAACTGAAAATCGTCCGTGCTCCCAAGCTACGCTAAAAAGTTGGAGAAAGCATCATTCAAGTTTTAGGAGGGCTATATCGTCGAGCCGTTTAGCCGAGGATGGCCAAAAGTGGCGGTAAAAAATGGGCCTATAGATGACGCCTATTGGTTAAGCGGGGCCATGTGATAGCACACGGGCGGCGTCGAGATATACTTAAGCTTAACGTGCAAAGTGAATTAAAGCGTTTATATAGTATATTGTAACAAATAGGTTGCCTCAATAGTCCCACTAGTAATAGTGTATATGGCGGTTAAAAAAAATGAAAGAAGAGGTTTGGAATGTTATGCATCTCTGAATGAGGTAGAGCAACGTTTGGCGGTTTCGAAGCGAATCCTCCGTGCAGTATTTTTTGTTCATGCGACCCACAGACATATGTGATGGGGTAAAGTTAATGTTCAAGCAAATAAAAAGAGGGACCATTCCCATACAAAAGTAACTCGGAGGACATAGAAGTAAATTCGAGGATTCCTTCTACTTGGTTTCATAGTTTGATAGAAATACCGCAACGGTAGTAGAATCCTGATGTTTCTTATTCTAAACAGTTTCACTGCTGAAAGCTGATCTAAGATCGAATAACAGCTACCAACAGCTACCATCACGTCGGTTCAGCAGGTACTTCTCTAGTTATACAGGTGGGAGTTGCAGAGGTTGTCAAATTCGTGACCTCAGTGTGGCTGTATACAATCTATGACGGAAAATGCCAAAACACAATAAAGGTAGAAAGAAAAGGTTTCAACTTCCTGTTTACCAGTTGGTTCCAGGCTCAACTTAGATGCTATTGGCATAAAATTATAGAACAAATGAACTAGTTCTCATAGTGCTAATACGTTGGTGATGTTGGTCAGCATTGCGCGATTCCTGTTATAAAAGGAGCTTGAAACCTTCACAGGACATGCTTAGGACAACCGTCCCCTATTTCTAGTTGTCTAGTGTTTGAGCGCTTTTTTAGTCTTGAGCATCGTTCGGATGCTTTTAGGGGTATGAAAAAGAGGAATAACAAAGCGTGAATCAATGGGGTGAATTAGTAAAGCGCAAAAGCATAAAGACTCATATACCCCTCTTTGTCAGGACCACAAACCAGCTGCGCCCCCGAACCTGTGAGCTGATTCCAGGCACCTGTTTGTTTCTCGAAGGAGCTTCTGTCACTTAGACAATTGGGATATATGCAATGGGGTTCTTGGCTCTACCTAGGTTTCTCCTGGCTCCTCAGCTTTTCCTTTGCTACGACCCTTCGGCTACCCTGTCCCTTCCTCATCATTTCTTTCTCTTTACGTCTGCTGTGAAGGTCAAGATACCGTCCAACCATCAACAGAATAAGCTAGCATAGCGTATTACTGGAGCTTAAAAGCAAAGCGGAGACGAACTGCGCTGGGCCTGGACCGAACAAATATCAGATTTAAGGTGGTAACAAAGTAACGTGGCATCGGTACATAGTGGGTTTGTGCTCCTGTCGGATGCACCGGGTTCACTTCCCTACGGACAGCCGCACTGACTTTTCCCGAGACCGCCCACCGCTTTCTTGTTGTAGCGTGGATAGTCGCGGACCGGTACTTTACCTGATGGCCTTTACTCTAGTGAGCGCTGACGAGAAGATCTCAGCTTGCCCAGCAGGTCACCAAAGTCACTTCAGGCTCAATTCTCTTGTGGATTTGTTCCTTTGTCTCTCTTAACGTCGCAGGTCTCTTAGGGCTGCTAGGTTCCGCTCTAACAGCATGTATGGTGCATGCACATGTAAATACCTACATACTTAGTGGTGGCGAAAGTGTCGACAAAAGGACGAAGCCTCATATCCTGTGGGGCCGCGAAGAAGCTAATGTGCATTCCCTCATTGGTGTCATTTACTCCTCGATCGATTTCCTGGCGATAGCCTAACTTGGTTCTCATTTTGTACAAAGGCTGCTTGCTGTTCACAGCGTGCCCTTAGCAACAACCTGCCTACGAAAAAGACGAGGCAGATGCAAAGATAAGCCTCAGTCAATGAGCTAACAGCTTCTTCTGTTCCCTCTGTGTCGCACTTGGGCCCACCCTTATTTGGTTTGATTTCACGGCCGACCGGAGTGCAGCCGACGCCTGGAAGAAGCTGACCTAAAAGCGGTGGGAGCTGTTCCCTCTTTCATAAGGCGCAAATAAGGGCGAAAAATCGGTTGGCTTTGTCAGCTAGTGACTCGTTTGTCTGCGGATGTATGTGCTCACACAAGCCAATTTTTGGCCATTGCATTGCCGTGCTACGCTTTTGTTGAACCTTCAGCTAATCCGGCGCGCATGGTGGCACGCAGGGCTGACGCGGCAACGGGGGATTTGAATTTCAAATTAACTTTCTTTGAAGATGCCGGCGTGCGCACACGAGAGAGAGAGAGAGAGAGAGAGAGAGGGGGGGGACCGGTCAGGCGCGGAGAAAAGAAAGGAAAGGAAATTCCGGAAGACGGAAGAATAGTAGACGATGACGACGGACGTTACGAGAGTTGCAAGGATGCTTGCCTGTCACTAGAAACAGTGGCAGGATAATTTTTTGGTAAAAGTAGTGTTCCGAAGCCTAGTAGAAGTTGGTCCATGCACATAGGGACGACAGTGGAAGACAGGTTTGTCCCGCAAGGAAACTACAACCATGCGATGAAACCACTAGATAGCTTCGAACTACACGCCGTGACATCTGTGAACATTGCCGAATACAGAACGTGTACACAGTCATATATAATTGCGACGAAACGATGACGTTTTGCCTAAAATAGGCTTTGACAACTTTACATATGTGATAACCTGTGCGAAAACCTTATAGTCGTATTTAGCTAGCAAGGACAGTTGAACTGGATGGGACACCGTGTGCCCTGTAAATTAAGCCAGACTAGGAGAAAGCAAGGAAACCTGTCGAACGTGCAGCTTCGCGTCAACATACAGCCAGCTGAAATGGGAACGATGATGTTTAGCTGGAAAACTGAGTTAGAGCAAGAGGTTCAACTAGCGAAGAAGCTAAATCGTTTGCTTCACAGTAGCTATACTAGCGCTGCATTGGCAACTAGAGGAATTTGTATTAATATAGAGGTAAATTAGAGGAGTACAGAGAGTTGTAGCAGCAGTAGTATTAATGGAAATAGTATCTGTTAACACACAATAGTTGATTCTCAGTTTCGCTAACTTGATACGTTATGTATAAGGTATGAACTTTTATGTCGAGTCTTCTGACTGCAAGCCAAAACTGATGATAGGCAGGCGGATAGGATTTATGCGGATATCATATTTGAAAACCGTTCTTCACCAATATGATTTTCATAGAACGAAGTGTATTTTATAGTTAAAATTAAACAGAACACAGAATTTTCTGTATCCGTTTAACACATGACAGTTTAATTGTGCCGAATGAGGCTGATGCGAGCAGAAGCCAGCAATGTGACATGAATCACCGAATGAACACTAGTGCAAGCCTATCGTATTAGGTCTAAACTGTTTGTAACAACAATTTTCAAAGCACAACTGAGTGGGTGGTCACAAGAAAGTGTCGCTGCGCACAATAAACAATGGGTGAACGTGGTGCAATAGTTTTATCAGCTCGAACTGGTTAAGCAAAGCACGTATCGTAGGAACCCCGGAGCTGTATTGCAATTAATCTCGTATATCTTGCGAAATCTCCAGAGTTTGTCCGGATAGTTGAGTAGGCCTGACGTCTCCTAGGTTCCCTCGTTGAATAAAACTAGTTAAAGCATAAACGAAACATTCAATTACCGTTTACCGCTGAAGTTTAAACGCCGTTTCGTGCTGCGATGATAATCAGTGCTTGCCGTATCGATGAAACTTGAACTGTTGAACCAAGTAAAACTCGAAGTCTTCAAGTTTCAACAACGAACCATTGTTGCTTCCACTATTTTATCACTGTGGCTACTAAGTTATATTGAAGTTATATTTACCTGCTGTTACTGTTCGAGAACGTTACGTTCCATAAGCGTCACATGGTTAGCTCATGTCGAAAAAGCGGGTGACGATTACAACGATGAATTATGACAGGCTTATTTATAGCACGGCATTACTCTTATGCAATAAAGGGTCTCCGCTTAATGTCTTTACTGTACGGTTTTGGTTAACATAGTTTGTTATGGGGCTACGCGATGGGTTTTTACACATGTTGGAGCATCCAAGTCGTCTTGACGGCCTGAGTGGATATCCGCTTCCGTTCGGGCCTTGTTTCTGCGGTAAGCCTAGTGGTTCTTTGACAAAGTATTTAGAGCTTAAGACTCGTGTTATATGCGTTGTCACTGAAGTTTACTACCATTTGAGTTAGTGTTCACAACGCGAATATCTTCGACTACGGGAGTGGGGGAGTGGGGGGGGGGGATGCGCCTATTTCAAATTGTCAATCTAGTCTAACCCACTGAACTCATCGGGGTGCCTACTGCCATTATCAAGAGCTGTGATTGCAACGGCCGCCGGACCTTTTTATTACGGCGACCACGGGAACTGTGGCAATGTTCGTGTCCGCGTCCGCACATATGCACATATATGTAGACGGTAGCAGTGTTTCGAAAAAGCAGCCCAGCGAGTGTATGAGGGCAGATCCGATTTTCTCGTCGCTTTCGTTGTCATCGTCATCGTTGGCACTGCTAGCGTATAAAATGTAAAATAAGCTTTAGAATTGTACATCGGCCGTGGCACGCCACTGAAGGCCGCCCGTCACCTTTTACATATATGCACATGCTTGCACTTATATAACCGGTGGGGAAACGGATTTTTGCTAATTGAACAGAACGAGACCGGTGAGTGCATTTCTGTCTAGACGGCCGTGGTCCAGGCAGACCTGGCGCTGATCTCGGTTCGGGAGATGTGCCTTCCGCTCTCCAAAGTTTGTCCGGGGTTGAGCAAACTTAACGTCTGCGATCACGTCTGCGTAGCACCCAGCACCCGATCAACGGCATTGCGCATATGCAAGTTTGCTCCATCGAGTCTTCACAAGCCTTGCGGCTTCGGCTAGCCCAGCACAACGGGTTGAACATGGGCGAGAACCGAGCTGCAGGCGAAAGCTGACGATGGCTGCAAATGAGGACTCGGTGAGTATGTTAGCAAAGTAGTAGAGTAGCAGTGTAAGGGCACTACGACGAATCAGCATATTCGAATTTTTCGTCATGATGTTCATTTGGAATTTGAAATGCAAGATACGACCATCCTTAGCACTTCTACAGAGACCAGCACCAATGGTACCGCTACCGATTCGACTACTTCTCTCATTACGTTTTCCCACAGCAGAGTTGGGTCTGCGCGAAGACTAGAGACGAGCACGTATGGGAGACTGATAGCAAACGCCAGCGTGAAACCAGCTTGGCTATTCCTTCTCTTTATCTCTAACCAACGGAACGTTTTTAGTGGCTTATGCTACTGGGGAGTGGAGCCAGGTCGCTCGGTATCGGTAACGCACTGCCAGCGCAGACCCGATGGGGACAGGACGATGCTGGAGTGGGTAATATTTTTTCCACCACACCCGGTTCACCATTTTGACGAGCCAGAACCTGTAAGCAGCACCATGACCGCCAGCGCTAGCTAAAGCTTATCTTAACCGGGGGCAAGGAGACCAAGGCAGTGGGCAAAAAGAAAGCAGCGAAAACGGCAAGATAGAAATAGGTGGTGGAGAGGAGACGCCTGCAGCAAAGATCAGTGATAGCTATGGCCGAGTAATGGTGTAACGTGGATGTAACGTAGAGCTGATGCGAAGCAGGGGATGCCAGTTCAGGGCATTTCGGAACGGGGGGGATTATTAGGGACCCGCAAGTTTGCCGGGCAGAGATGGAAGCGAGCGAATGTTCGCACAGAAAAGCAGCGCCAGATGAAGTAAATTTGGTCGAGGGTATGTCTATCACTCATTATTGGGGCAAGCGGTCGTAGTTGTAGAGGGAGAAATTGAAAGTAATAGAAAGGCGGTAAATTGCTAATCTATCAGGAATTAGTCGACGTTGGATAGGTGCATGATGACGCATAGGGTTAGCGATCTCGGCCGTAGTCGGCATAAAGCTGGAGAGAGATATGGCCGATTTGGAAAAAATGGGCAGTTTTGAAGGTACGTAACACGGCACGGAGCATCATACCACGTCGCATCCTCATTACGAATGAAACCCACTACTTTTAATGATATACCACCCATATATTACGCTCAATCCATACTACACTTGACTGAAGCTGGCCAAAGGGGACATGAAGGTTGGATTAAAGTGAAATACGTGAATATGTAAATGTAGCATACTTCTCATAAAAGCTCCATACAGTGGAAGGAAAACCTGGACTTATGATAAAAATGATGATGAACTCTTGTGAATCGTACTTAAAGCGTAACATACACCTGCAAGCAACAAATAATTATTGTAAGTAAAGAACACCTTGTTTCTTAATCAATTTCTGGGTTCATCGAACAAACCTGAGTTATCGTTTTTATTAACTTTCGGGGTTTAATTAGCTTAGGAGAGTTGAATTCCGTTGGGACCCAGAAGGTTCCGATCCTATTGGAGAAGGTTGAAAAGCCTGACGACCCTTTATGACTCGCATTGCAGCCTCGATCGCATCCTTAAACGAAGAGGAACACTGAGGCACTGTTAGGTTTTTGCTCTACTAACACTTGTCTACCCAAGATTTACCCCATCGAGATCACTAAATGCTGCTTTTGCTACTGCTGCTTCTATTATTTTCACTATTCCTTTAACTAATATAAATCTCTTTATGATAGTACCACCGATCGATCGAACTACAAGTTTAACTATTAGATAAAGTTTAGCAGTAACCAATCGCCAGTTCAACATCCAGCAGCGTTGACGAACGAGTTTGCACTTCGTATTCATTTGGGCTAAGGCCAAAGATGGCACAAGAGATAGAAGTAGCTGGGGGTAAAGAGAACAGTGGTATAGGATGTGGTTCCACGAAATATGCGCCCTAGCTGGCCACATAGCCCCCACGTAGCCTTCGGCACGAGTCGACTAGACTGGATCGGGAGAGTGTAGTTAGTCGGAAGCGAGTGCTGTTGACTGCGTTGTCGTCAAAACTTAGTCAAACGGGATGCATTTGACTATTACACGACGGCCAGCTGGCGGCTGACGCCAACAGTCGGTAGGAGACTGGCGTCGGGGTGGAATTAATTTCGAAATGGCTTCATGCCACTTTCGGTATGAACAACTGGTGGCTAGGTGGGGTTTGGGCTTTGGCTTTGTAGAATTGTAGCTTTATCATCTGAAACAGGGACGGAGAGAAACGGAAGCTTGGCTGTGACTAAACCTCACGCTGTAGGCGCCCCTTCACCTCCGACTGTATCAAAATCGGCTTCTGACACATAGTCAACCGAATCCCAAGACTGCACCTCTCGCTGGTGACTGTCGCGATTAGGATTACGGTCCTTGGCGTTCGCTTAGCAACATCCGGCTGGCATATAGTCTCCTATAATCATCCATATGGGCGGAGACGCAAGCTTCGAGTGTGCGTTAACATGGCCAGCTCGAAACTTCGATATTTTCCTCGTAACATCTATTGTGCTTAATCCTGCTAGTGACCGGTGCGAGTGTATTATAAAGATTGCATCCGTAGAACTGTCCATAAATTTAAACGCATTGCTTATACCTCTCTATACAAGTCTAACTTTGCAAGTTTCATGATGATCGAGCTTGTCGATATCGTTGTTCCTTCATAAAACGACTTACGGTCGGACGGCGTTTCTCAATGAGTGTCGCTGCTAGCAGACGACTGTGCTTGAAATGTATTGCCTCCTCAGTAGTAGAAGAGCTATTGAATGCTAATAGCTGATGTACCAATGGTTGTGTTAGCTATAACGGTCATCGTAGCGAAATATAGCAGCATTCATTATGATGAAACAGGATGGCAGTTCAGTAGACAGATACTTACCTATATCATAATGGTAGCATCGTACTACACAATGACACCATACTGAAGAGGAGCGGTAGTTTGCTCGCCGAAGGCCTGAAAATGGACTGGTAGAAGGCTAGAGGTATACCCGGATAACTTTGGCTTGAGTGTTTAGGTGCGCGTATGTGCGTGTGTTCATTGCATTGTAGCGTTACTATAGTATCTTATGCTCCACACGCTTTGTCTGTCTCAATGGCTCGGCTGCCGTAGCCAGCCCTGCGGCGCACCGTATATGTAACCGGTTAACTGCTGACCAAAATAACGCTAAGGCAGGCCACGACTGGTGTCGGTTCGTAGTGAGCGTCGCTACGACAGGCGTCGCATCAGCAGAGCAGCAATAATTGCGCAGGAAGGATGGTTCATTGCTATTGTTCGCCCTTGCAAAAGTACCCCCCTTCGCCCTCGTGCCTTGTATGGCTTAGTGGTGGCCTGTGCAGCAATGCTAGCGATAACAACGCCGAGTTTTGCTGTTGCAGGACGACGAGAGAGAGGCTTCCTTGCAGCTGCCCGCGCGCTTTTCTCCAAACTCCAACTACTCGAACGCGGCCGACGGCCACGAAATCGCCTTGTTCGCTGTTGACCACTGTGAACTTTCCTGCAGACGTCGTCCCAGTGAATCTGATAGAAGCGGGCGCACCCTATGGGAACACGGTCCAGTAACAGCAGCGGAGCTTTGTCCTAGTCAGTGGTATTAATGTTGGGGGGAGCCTTTTGGCCGCCATTCATGCCACCCACGGTGCGGCCCATTTTGTCAGTTCCGTCAATTTTTATTGTTAATAGTAGCAATGACGTTCGTGTTCTGTTGAAGTTCATTGTAGTCGTATTAGAGACTTGTGCGTGGTAGACGTGGCTGAAGAAATCTGGTGAGGACTACCTTCCCTTACACGGCTTTAGTTGGTTCCGTAGTTCATCCATCCGAACAATGGCAGGCCACCGTTCAGCAATTTGAATCAGCTAGCGGGTCTTTACCAAACTTCATTGATTTTGCTGACTAGCCTTCAAGGAGACCCAGAGCCCTGGCATTGGGCCAGGGCAAAACTGCACATTTCTGAACAGTGAATGCGGCACTGGTGGGGTTGTCTACGCTGGGGTGCGGCCCTCTGCATTTTACTAACGTTAAAAAGCAATAAAAAAAAGTTATATATAGCTTAGTAGTAACAATTAGTTTTGTCATTAGCGCTGCATTTGATTGGTAGATGACCACCTCAACAGCGCTATCTATTGAGTTATGGGTAGATAATTAGAAGCAGCCGAAAGTGTTACCAGCGCCTAATCTTCATGCATAGGTATAGTGCATTGGGAACTGCGGAGCATTGAAATAAGCTTAGCTGATTGCCACTCACCCGCGCCAAGAGGTTATAGGACGAAATTAGCAAGCGACTTCAAAGTCGTATGAAATTTCTATGAATTTCACTAGAGCTTAAGGCTATATTCAGCATCGGTGAATATTCATAATGCAATTTGGTGTGTCAGGTCTGTATGTTAAAAGACAAGGTAACATACGATAGTTTTGTCAGTGTTACTTCCTCTAGGTATGAGGTACTGAGGCTGACAGGGCGGCAGGTTAGATGGCTTAAGGCAGATTGCTTTCAGCAATCTGGCTCGATATGCCTGGCATAGTCAGGCATATCGCCCAGGGATTCGGCAACGTCGCGAAAAAGGGTTTGTCAGTAGGGTTCCTATGGTCAAGCAGTTTATTAATTGTTTCTACTACAAAAGCTGCGACTGCCCTGATCCACAATTTTCCCGTTCGGTGAAACATAAGTGAAGACGCAGACGTTGCTGTTGAGCCAAGGGATGAAACTGGCAAGCCTTAGCCTGTAAAAAACGCGAAAACAGAAATTTGAGTACGTACAATTTGTGGACTCTCGGGTGCGCTTGTGTATGTCTTGGTAGTATAATACATAATTGGGTTAGAAGATAGATTGTAAATAGTAAATTTATAGATAATAGATTGTAAATAAAAGTAGCGAGACGATTTTAATGATCGGCGAAATAATCGTGTCTTTTTCAGAGAAGACTTCACCTTCATATCTCTATGCGAGGGTGACGATTAATGGGTGTCCTTTGACATCGTCATTAAGATTGCTTTATATCTTTCTCATACTTGAAAACATCACCCATGTAGAACAGTGGAAGCTTATGATATACTGCGATTGGCTCGGACAGCGAGTGCCATTTGTGGAAGGTTACAGTGCAATATACCATGGTAGACGTCGTGCAATCGCTAAAAGCATCGCGAATTGAGCTAATTTGAAGCGAAGGCACATTAATTAAGGACAAATATAGTGAGGACGGCAGTCTATCAGAGACAATTTATTAGGCTTTCCTGTCGTTTCTCCGTTTGAGCGTATGAACCTTTAATATGAAAAAACTCGCATGAAATTGCCGAACGTAGCTCCGATGATGTCTTACTTGCTTGCCAGATACACCTTATGCAATAGTTTATAATAAATTTACGGACTTAATGAAAGTTACAAATATGGTCAACAGTTGTTCTGTCTGTTTTTATATTGGAATATGGTATTGATTGTATAAGTTAAAAGCTGAATAACTGCGTTTCTTCTTTCCACTGTATCCGCATTGACGATACAAAAGAGAAATAAATTGATAAAAGACTGCTACGCAGAGTCACGAAAACGGTCAATATACATTAGATTATCAGTTTGATTTAAATGGAAAAGAACGTCCTGGCTTCTAATAGCAGCAATGGCGTAAACTGGACCTTCACCGCACAGTAATCAGGTCGCTTACGAAAGGGAAATTGATTGTTTAGATCTAATATCCAGTTCCTCATAAATTGGTAATGGTAATAATAATGATGCTGGAAAGCACCGAAAAATTTTACCACCAGAGCTGACGATTCGTGACGCTGCAGACGCCATATTTTGCGAAGCTGAACAGGGTAATAAAGGGAGTGCCGTCACTTGTGACGAGATGCCCCTTGGGAGGGAGCAGCAAGAATGTTATACTCTAACTCCGACCGAGCCCTTGCGAAATATTTCTTTGAGAAGAATCTGCGGAAGATATAAGGAACCACCGAGGGCCGTTATGTAAATCAGACTCGGAAAAGTTGTAAGAGTACAAACTCAGCAAGGGCAATTCGTTTGGAATGAATCGGAAGTTCTCGTTCTGTTTCTCACCGTGCAGTTATACAGCTATGCACTGACACGAGAGGGCATTAGTGGAACCCGCTGAATGCGCCATGATTCTTTTCTACACTGCCGTTCCTATATATGAAAGAAGTTGATTTGTAGCAATAGCTGTAGACACATAATATATTTCAACGATGTATATAGTTGAAAAGGATTTGGCTGTTTGAGATCGCCTGCTGATAAATCCGGTTTAATATTAGATGAGGCCGTCCCTAGTTTCATATCGTGAGGTGGCAGTAATGCAATATGCACGAAACCTAAATTACGAAAATCGAATTGTTCATTGAACGGTTCTTTGGACCCATGAGTCTAAATCAATGCTTATTAACCTAATATAAATATACCCTGTATGCAGATAGCTGTGACGTTGTCCGGGATAAGGGCATCGTTTGGCTGCTGATAACCTCCCCTGTCAACATATCTGCTACCACAGACCAACTACATTGTTCTGGGTCTTTGCTCATCGTAACATTTTACCTATATCTTCAAGCTTATACTCTGCATCTCCTTAAAGTACATTACAGATTCCTGCTCATTAAGGTGTCACAAATATATATATATGTGTGTGTAAGGCGAGAGAGAGAAAGAAACACCTTATATACAACGTCTATTGCCAGCTTTGTTTCGTCTGCTCCATTTAGCAGCTTTTGATCTTCTTCATGGATGTTTTAGGGACAGGAGAGAGGAAATTTCTCTGCTAGCCCATCTTCCCATAGATTGGATGCACGCTTCGCATGATGGAGGAAAGGGGCATAACGAGACTAGCGAATACGACCCTATAGGTAGAACGAGTTAGGGCTCAAATGGGCAATCAGGAATAGTGTTGTTTCTCTGTTTACCGCCCTCTTTGTAGATGCCTTCGCCTGTACATTAGAGTGTGCCAAATGCTTTACTAGTCTTAGATACCCAAATACGATAGCAACTATTCTATACTGCTGCAGGTCCCTCAGTTGTTTGTCTGCTGCAGCTGTGTTTGCGCGTATGTCAAGAGCGGGAACGGCCGTTTCTTTGCACGTGGGACATGGAGGCGAACACTGCCCAGTGTAAGATAATAACTCCTACTCGGCCAGATACCGTAGACCCAACCAATACACAACATAAGACTCGCTGTAGAGTACCGATATTCGAACATTAAGCTACGTTGGATCTTCTCGTTGACACGATGGTGGGATGCGTTGACCGGTTGTTCTGGCGGCTCAGCAGACAAGAGTCTTGGACCAGAGCATGTGCACTGAATCTTGTTGTGCGAAATATGAGTAGAAAAACTACCTGGTAGTTCGGGAGCTCTGAGAAACAAATAGTTAACATACGGTATCGAACAGTGAGTTGTAATCCAACTAAGTGGATTCTACAATTCGTGCGTCCTGTGCCATTCTTTATGGGGGCGCCGAAAGTGGGCCGTCGCATGAAAAGGATTTTCATCTATTATTTGTTGGCTGAAATTAGTATAGACGTTGAAATGGCTGTCACAGGAGACAGATAAGATTGTTTAAATTCGTGCGATTCAGTGGGTTGACCCAACCGTAGATGGGTTAATGTTGCTTTTTTTTTACTATGTCAGTGTGAATTTAGCGCGCTAAAAATCTTTTTGTATCACACCTACGGTCAGTTCCTTACGAATGTACACCTTTGTAGCTATTGTAAGGTAGTGGTGAATGGATAGTTCATTCCCGGAGTCGGGCTAATTTGAATTCCTCTTGAGTGCTTTGAATACTTAGGTGGAGTTGAGACCACCGACTGGTTTGCGTGTATTCGTCTTTTGCATTGATGCAAAGCCTATCAATGGCCGGTTAAGTGCTCGATCATTACCATGTGAAGTTTGCGCATACCACTATACCAAGCAGTCGATGGCAAACATGAGAGTTGGGTAAAACTGGACGTTAACAAGTCGCATTCAGGATTGATTTTAGCAGTAATTCTACCGCTGCTTCACTCGAGTCTGAAGGATAGATAGACTAGAAGTGAGGGATTTTTTTGTCCAGTAGAATCTACATACACATCGCCTGGGAGGACTCAGCTTAGTTGAACCTCGGTGGTTCTCAGTGCGTCTGCAAAATTGCCTAATAACATTGAACTCCGGGTGAAGATCTTTGAAGATGCGTACTTCAGCGGCAGGAACCAACCAACCAACGTAGGTAGGTAAATAGCTTTGGACTAATATAGAAGGTCGCGATTCGAACAATGGAAGAGTCCTATTTTAACTTCGACTTTAAATCTCTTTTGAGCTTATCTTTATCTAATCTACAAGAAAAATATCGAAAGCTGACAGTACAGATAAGAGCGTTATACCTCCGAGACTAGGATGATTCTAATGAACTGGCGAGGAACTTGAGGAATAACCTTCGACGAGGTCGCGCATGCTCTGATAGCGTACTATCATCTGACACACAGCACTAAAAACGGTTGTTTCCATAACTAGATCAGCTATGACGTGTCAGGCGTTAGCATAGTTTAGATAGAATGAAAGGGTCTTGTTGTCTACGTGTTGTTTTGTCACTCGAATAGGGTGGTGATTTACGAGAAATTTACTAGACAACATGGTAGAAGCGAACAAACGATTAGGGGTAAAAGGACAAAGTTACCCGTGATTACCAATTAGTTTATTTTCACAAAAGAAATTATTATAAACTATTTGATGTACCTATCGTTTTCTCTGTCCCTTCTGTATTGATCTTCTCTTATTAATTAGCTTTTTTTTATTCTTTACTAATTAGCTGTGTAATCCGTGCATTTGCTGTCCGTGTGTGACAAATTTCAACGCAATCTGTCCACACACACCGTAACATCTAAAGGTCTTGTTATATTGTTCAGTCGCGCATATCGAGTTTGTAGCCGCTTTGAAACCCTAAAGTAGAATCGAGCCACCGTTTTTCAATGCAGTTAATTGCGCAATCGATGAAATTTATTATTAGTAATGTTCTTTCTTTATCCGCCTGTCCGCTAATGTAGACAGGAGCGTTAAGTAGCGCTAAGGAAAACGACGCTTAGACGCGACAGCCAATGTCCACACCATCTCAGATGTTCGCCGCAAACTCTGTAGAAAGAGCTTGAACACCTTCCAGAAGCTGAGCTACTTTTCGTTAAGTTTGACGGTCGACAGCACAGTACCTTATGCAACGAGTTGAGCTTCTTGAGCCTGGGGGTGGATGTCGGAGCTTAAAAAACATTAAGCTACCTTTTTGTTTGGCTACAAATACAATACTGCACTTGATTAAGTAGGTATGTCTTATTTCATTCTTGTCTTGTGCGGCAAATCTCTCAAACGTCACCGGCTCTGTTTAGACAGGATCGAAGCATTGAGGTCGGAGAATGACGGTTTACGGTGATGGATATTGTACGGCCTGGGCCAGAGAATTAGAAACCGCTATAACAAATAGAACTCATTTGGGTGAAACGCACACAGACCTAACGGTGATTATTTCCGTTATGTAAATATTTAGCGAATATACTCCAGACTGTGTTGCGTTTCTTCTATATGAAGCCCGTTCATTTATACAAGAGGATGGTTTCGTGTGGGGTCGCCATATCATGAGATAATTTTGTCTACCATTGGAACTTGAGGTTAGCGATTAATCGAGCTGTAGATCCGTATTAATTAACCTGCTGGCCTGTTTAAGTTTGCCCACTGTTTCGTTGGCCTTCCTGAATGTTTGAATAAAGCAGCTGCTTCTGTTGCCTCTAGATGCTAGGCCAGGAAGCCTGTAAAAGGACCTGATGCTGCTTGTAGTCTGTTCTAGCTAGCGTCTTGGCTCGACTTCTTCATCAAGTTAGCCAGGAGCCTGTCAAACCAATTATAGTAGAGTATTAGTGCCGATCGACTACGTTGTCGTACGTCCACTGGAGCTACTCGGTGATTACCAGTTCTTACGAAATGTGGACATTGACCCTTATCAAATGCCACCTAGAAGTTCTTCCTGCAAAAGGCATCCTGTAAAGACTCGTTTTTTGCAGCGGCCATTATTAAGAATGGCTATGGTGCAAGGTGGCCGTGGCTCCCGACTGAGCGCTTTTTCCTGCCAGCAGTAGCGGCCCCGTCTTCAGCCCATTGGTCGGCAGTATAATCGTCTTCCATCGGCCCTGCATGGAAGGCACGTGCCCATATGCTTCCCGTGGGTACGTGTCTCCCGTATGGTGAGGGGTTTTCTCCTAAGCGATAATCTGCTCGAGTTTTGTCATGTATGCAGCAGTCCAATGGTTCGCTACATCCGGTCGTGCTGCTACTATTGCCGGTGGTTCTAGATATCTTGCATATACCCCCATTCGCTCCCGGTTTCGTTTCCCCTATCCACAGAAACATATGTACAAACCCCACACTTGTACATTCTGTGTGCGCTACGAATGGTGCTATACGGTAACGTACTACTACAGTAAACGTCTCCGTATGGTGTCGCTGTTTGGCTCCGTCTTTCTCCGGGACTGGCGCCAAGTTGGTATCGTTACTTAGTAACAAACATTTTTCCTTTTGACGTTTTCGCCAGGCGCAGGTCGCCGATTATTTTGTGGTAGTTGGGTGGAGGAGGCCAGCAGGCAGCGGCTGCTCGGCCAGCAGTAGCAGGACTAATAGTTGCGGTTGTCGTGGCCTTGGATGTAGTAGCAGCAGCGTGCTGGTCTGTAGTCGGCAAAGCCTGCTCTAGATGGTATAAGGCTAGACGAACACGGAAAATGTAGGACCATGATCGGATGGATAGTTGAAGGCCCACAGTGCTCTGTTTGGTGGTCTGGAAAGAGTTCTCCTGCGTCGCTACATGAATCCTGAGTGACCGAGCATGACATTTGTTATGCGGGTGGAGGCTGTACAGAGACCGAACGAACAGAAAGACAACGTGGGCGGGATGCGGTTCGGGCTCTTGCGGGGGGGAGCCCATCCCGTGACAAGGCTCTGTGTGCACGAACGAAGCATGTCTGGAAAATAACAGAAGCGAAAGCATCAGCACTGAAGATCAGAACAGGCCTCTACTTCGGGGCGTACGGCAGCAGGCTGAACCATAACTGTGGAGTGTCGTAGAGGATGTTTTGGAAATGCGTTACTGATGTCGTCGCCTTTCCTCCACTCCCATACAACCATGACCGCTCATTCTCGTTGTTTTCCTTCTTTCTGTTTTCCCTTTCTTCCTCAATCTCGTTTCCGCATTAAGAATAGAACCAGGATATTCCAAGAGATCAACAACACAACAGGATAAGCTGTGCTGTTTCGGCTGTATTGTTGCTGCTGTGATACTACTGATTTCTGTGTTGGAATTGACGGTAGCGTGGTTGGTGGCAGCTTTTTCGGCTGGTGGTGTTTCAGTCGACAGATGGCAATGAGGAGAAGATGCCGAAGGAGACACATAGAAAGAAAGCGTGTAGAAAGCCACTCTCAATTTACGTAAAGCGGTCTAGTCTCATTGCGTATCAGGGATGCGTCGCTTGTGTGCTTGACACTGACAGACGGTCGTCACATAGACTTGCTTTTGCAGGAATCGCATCACTATGAGCTTTAGCTTCGCCAGGAGCAGTAATTTGAGCGCAGAGCTTTTCATCCATGAGGAGTAGTGTCTTTCGTTGATTCATTCGTAGCAGCAGTAGCAGTGGAACGTTAAGATGGAAAAGGAAATGGCCCGTTCGGTTTTTGAAGATACTTTTCCCCTTTTTCTCCGGGTGTTGCTACATAAATTAGCTAAATGACGCCGAAATAAACTATCACTAAAGTACAACAATAGAAGAAATTATAGTCTTAGTAGTTCAAGCGTCGACGATAGCGAAGTTGGTTTATTAGCTCAGGACAAGACTTCGGAGCAGCAGCTAGCATAGGAAGGTGCACAAGGAATGGTTTATGCTCATAGCCGTGGCGACCCGCCCTTGTAGCGGGACCAAGAAGCTACGAGGAATCACTTACCAACTCAACACGGACGTACGCGGTCAATTTTCAGCGATATTTCTTTGTCCAGGGAGGGAAATAGCCCTAAGCAATGGAAAGCTATAGGACCGTAGCTTAGGTTTTTTGGTCCTTTTACTGCCACCGTTAGCCGATGCCACGGAACGGTAAGGTGCAAGGCTAGTGACCAGCTAGAGCTAATGGCGTCTGACCACATATATATATACACGTGGAAATAGAAGTGGCTGGCGTGTGGGTGGGGAGGTAAGTTGTTAAGTGTAGCGGTAACAGCCAACGGCCTCGGAGCATGGGCAACGATATCGATAGATGGGCCGCGATTGTCTTCTATAAACTGTGCTAGAGTTTGTGCAGAAGCTTGGCATCAGTTGAACTAGATTGCTTGATGAAGGCTGTGGGATCCTACTTCTAATTATATTCAATCAATGTACCTTCAAATGATATTCAATAGTGCTGGGAAACGTCCCATTCCAGTGTAACCTGGAAAGTAGTCTGTTGACAACAACTCGAATGCGTGGAAAGTTCTTGCCCTATTACTCGACTGTGGATTACACCTCAGGTCTTTCCTCCCAGAGAAGATGTGGCCACATCGAATAGTTTCCCAATACCGTAGTTCTCTTCGTCCTAAGGTGAGTTCCCATCTCGGAGTTCAGCGAGCTTCGAATGCAATCCAGTTTCAGGCCGGTGAATGGAAGCGGTTTCGCTGAATCCCGAACTAAAACTTTGTTGAATAGATATAGCCAGGCAGCAGCCGGCTCGTATTTGGCAGGTGCGAGAATTTGAATTGAGATTAGGTGTCGGGGGCTGCTATGTCGATTGGCAGCTAAATTGCCGCCCATGGAAGCGAATTCTCAATGCTTCGGGCTGTTGGCGATTGCTGTGACGTATACACTTTACATACATCTACTACAAGCATGTTACGCGTTTAAGGATTCAAGTGGCTTTGAGAGATAATCGAAGAATATTCGAGAGCTGGCTATGAAAATTGGTTACAACTAGTATTCGTTCTTCCTGTTGCTCTAGTCTCGCATCTACAAAAAGTCATACACGTACGCGTAAAAGATAATGGCGACGACTTCGAAGTCGGTAATTGTGCTGACAATGTCCAAAATATCGGATGAAGCCGTTATGCTAGTTCAACCTTGAGAACTCTACCAGTACGATCAAGGTCTCGTTCATCGCTGCTGCCTCTGTCATTGTTAGGTGAGGCTCTCTGATATTTGGGCAGATCTTGCGCAGGCGACTTGAAGGCTCAAACTATTCGTCCATTCCAACTTACTTCAAGAGCCAACTTTGTTTTATTCCCCTTTCGTAGAAAGGTCCCGCTGATGGAGAGAGGCGAGAAGTAAATTCGAGTGTCAGATATCGTAATTACGATGGAAAAACAACGAAGGCATGAGGGGCCATTGCGTGACAGGCAGAACATCCTATTTATTGATCTATTGGCGAACGTAGTAAGGCCGTCGGTTCTAGAAGAGGACTCAATATGATTAACGGACGATGAACAGCCGACGAAACTGATGATCACGGTCGTGACAGCGTTGATGGTGACGATAAAGTTCAACATAATTGGAGTGGTCATTTTGTCGTTGTGTGTCATGTGAAGGCGCCACCGAATAGAAATCGCTGTATAGACCGAAAAAACGGGAATCAAAAACGCCGAATAGGAAACGCGACGTTACCCCGGTCGTTTACAGTTACGCTGCCTGCGCCAATCTACGTCCGATATCTTCGATCCATATGGCAGATACAAAGTTGCGTATAAGTTGAAATAACAGGCAGTTCTCGGAGGCGCAATGGAGGCTAGGGGTTCTAGAATTGTCCTGAAACATA
Source organism: Varroa destructor (assembly GCF_002443255.2). Lineage (NCBI taxonomy): Eukaryota > Metazoa > Arthropoda > Arachnida > Mesostigmata > Varroidae > Varroa > Varroa destructor. Next base: position 45,084,089 of record NW_019211455.1, on the reverse strand, counting down.
GCCATGCAGAGCTAAAAAAGTACTACAGTCACCGCGGCAGAAAGTAGTAAGCTTCCTTTTTTATTGCAAGATCTTGCGACGCGGGTAATTGATATTGGAGACGAGAGGCAACGTCGAAAGAGACATGAGTAAGGCAGGCAAAGTAAATATTGTGAGGCAAATCGCCGACCATGTACATAACAGTAGATACCCCTTTTAGTATGGGTGTCTAAGGTTTCGCGTAATATGGTCTGAATAAATTTGGTAGGTTTGTTGGGAGATCTGCATTGCTAATGATCAGACAATGGTGCCATTAGCAAATGATAAAACCAATTATCTAGGAAGTATATTTCACTTTTTAACAGCGAATTATATGCAATCAAGACTGATGCCAGTGCAGATAGAAGAGAGTCAAGGTGGCGTTCGCTGTCTGCTTAGCAGACGCCCCGAGTCATCCAAGCTCTATCGTGTTTATCTGGCAATCATTTGGACTTGTCTGGACATGAAAGGTGAATAGGGCAATTTTGAAATTAGTTTCCATCTAAGACATATGGTAACTGACATTATTATTTTGTAATCTATAGAAATTTATTGAAATGCTATTTCTGCACATCATTACCTACTAAATGCTGCTATGTCCGACAAATGCTAAGTTATATTAATTGTAATTATTTGATAGTCGGAAGTAAAAATAAAACACCTAGCGTTTTTAGCTTGTCTACTAAAAAATTGGGCAAGTTTTCCTAAATCGTGGGGTCTGAAATGGGATAAATTAATTTAGAATCGACTTCCATCGAGCCCCTTCTCCTCTGCAGGTTTACGAGGAGTTACGAGCAATTTTCATTCTCTTACGGAACATCTGTTATGTCACCATATGCGCACAGTACTACACCAAATTTCAGGATAACTATGGTTTTTCGAAATGCAACATAAAGGCTATGCTGCTGGAAGTTGAATCTATGGCAATTTCATGATTTCAGGAAAGGTAAACTAACTTTCTCGCTTTGCTCCGACTGACGCTGCGTTGGCTTTGGATGCCGCAACGCTAATGCCATCAACCTTTTATGTTTTTAGATGCTCAAATCCTTCTCTTCTGTGGAAATCAAGTGTAGCCACAGTTCCGTGTAGACAGAGGTGACTGAGCGAAAGAACAGGTTCATTACGAACCGGGCGAACACGGGTAAGGGTCATTAGAGAGGGCAATGCGAAACGGGCCTGGCACCAGGCTACACTGACGTAAATGGATTAAACGCAAAAAAATGCGCACTCACGAGAAAACGGAGCAATGATAGGTGATGACGACATCTCTATTTTGCGCTATCTTTCTTCATTCTCAGTAACGCTTGGGTAATCAACTTACGCTCTTCGATTGTCGATATTGCTCACAGAATCCGAAGGTACTACTATATCTACAGAAACGACTAGCCCCATTTTAAGCGGCCAAAGTCCACAGCGTATGCAAGAGACAGCCCAGGCTGGTCCAGACCAATACGATATCAGTGGAGGAAAAGCCAGATTTCGACGCCGAAGGTCTGTCGACAAAGGCAACGTCCGCTATTTCTATGCTACAGGGATAGGAACCAAAAGGAAAAAGACTCGTAGAGAATTGCGCGGAAGATCTTACGCTGCTGATAGTAACTTCGACAGATGAGTCGATAAAGACTGGAGGGGATTTGTCTGTTTGAAAGCTGCCTGACCCTACGTGCAGCACGTACTGACATTGAAATAAAGAGAGCGAGAAATCAGATAGAAGGAAAAGATGAGTGAGGAAGAAAGCATTGTACTCCAGTATAGCGTACGTTGCCTATGTACGCGTACATGCCGTGTTCTGCAGTTGTCAGCAGGCTACAGTGCAGACACAGGAACCTCTCGGTGGGTAGTGGCGGAAACACGTAAAGGAATGGGGGAAAACTAGGACGGAAGGTCTGTCATCGTGCCGTCGTCTGCTACTGTTTTTGCGGCTGATGCTAATGCCGCTGCTGTTATGCCTGGATAGGACTTTCAACAACCCCCAGCCTCCAGCCTACAACTCAACGAAGTCGCAGAGCAGGCGAGGCTCGCGGCGTTAGAGCATGGTGTTCCCGAAAGAAGACTCATTCCCATCTTGCATCCTGTCGAGCATAGTTTCCGCCCCCGCAAGGAACCTGCCTGTTCTCCTTTTTGCAAGTGCCCCAGGTCTCCGCAAAAGCTTGCCTGCTCACCAGCTTCCTCGCTGTGCTCCTGTTACTGTGTCATTTCCACATTTGAATACCAACGACAACGGCGCCCGTGCCGCCGCCGTTGTCAGTGGCGAAACCAGTGGGCAGGTAATGAGGGTGGGAAGCAAATTGTCTCCTTTAGACACCTGCTTTGGCCATTTCATAGAGCTAGGCGGGCGGAACAAGCTGAAAGTTAGGAAGAAAGAAAAAATCAGTTTGGTGAAAGAAGCTGATGTGAGAAATAGAGAGAAGGACCGCGTCTGCTGTAACTGAAGAGACTGTTGAGACCTAGCGGAAACGCCGTGAAAAATTCGTTTTAATTTTAATAACTGGCTGTATGTTGCGGAATGACAGCGCGACGCGAGACATCTTGATTGCCGTTCTGCTGGTGCTGCTGTCACCGTCGCCATTGTCGGCTTCAGTCTTATCGAAGCTAAAACCAAAAATGAGGGAGGAAAAGACAAGAAAAAGAAACGCGAAACCCGGGGGAAACTGGAGCAGCGACGCAGCAAAGAAAACCGCGTTGAAGCCGACAATGACAACGACGCCGATGATGGCGCCAGAGCTACACACCATCAATGCGTACGGAAGTCAAAACTGGCGGACTAGAAAAAGAAGGAGGGATAGAGAGCGGAAAGAATAAGCCAAAACAAAAGAACAAAATATTCAGGATCTACGTTCCAAGGAGCAATGAGTAACGAGGCGCGCCGAGAGGAGGGGCTAAGAAACATATGGCGACGCCGAAAAAACAGTAAAAATGATTCTGGGGAAGGGATTCTGGGGAAGGAGAAAGGAGAGAATCTATTGCATTAGGTGGGCTGTCTTCCAGGCCTTGTAGGACAGGGGCAAGAATAAAACGGTGCTGAAGGACAAAGGCTGGTAAAAAAAAAGAGAAAAAAAAAACAAAAAAGATCGAAAAGAATGGGGAAAGAGCTTTTTAAAATAGCGCAAAATGACGACAGAAGTTTGATTGCGGAAAAATGGAGGAGGCGGTGAAACCGGCCCAACAAGCTGAACGTGCTTAAGGTTACGTGTCTTAATTGCAGCTGCACACATGCCAACAATGCTAGGATCAGTACTACTAATGAAATCAACTTGAAGGAAGAAACGATCAGTTGCAGGAAGCAAAGCATTACCAATGGGAGCTAGGAACAATGGGGTGCAAAGCCTGCAGGTAACCCCGGCAAAGGGAAGTCAAACACGTGGGCTGAACATTTACACTGTTGTAGCTGAAGCGGTGTGATGTTAAGTGAAGATTAGCGACTGTCCGCGCTGTCACCTTGAAATGCATTGAAGTAGACGTGTAAAGCATTAGGGGTTTATATAAAAAATCATGTGCAACATGTGCTTGATGTCTGTCTCTGATATTGCGGATTGAAGTCTTCGGCCAACAATGAATACAGCACCATATGAGCGAATAAAAAAAAAATAGCTAAAATCTAGTTGTTGTGCGGTAAGTGCTGACCGCGGTCTAACCCATGCGTGGATAATTTACAATTATAAACATAATGGTGGACATATAAGGCTCATAATACATTTAAATAAACCGCTGAGTAAAATATGCCTGCTAACGAACGATGCGGATGCCTTTTAATACAAGCTTGCATATTATGTAAGTTTTTCTCTACGCTTTGTAAATGCTTGAAAGCTTTGAAATATGTTAACAAAAGAACATAGCAGCACCAAGAAATTTGTAAACTGCCATAAGTTCTATCGATAAGTTGCCATCCTCGTGTCAGCAATACACATCTTGATCCTAAGGGCCGAATGTCGTAGCAGTGTGTGCTTGGGGGACTTGTTTCAGCAATGCGAAGTAAAAACGTATGCTTAACGAGTGTTTTAATACGATACCGATACGCATCGTCCCTTTGCAACGACTCTCTAAAATGCAAATCGTATTGTGTGTTTCGTGTTGGTGTTGGCCGGCACCAAGATATTCGTTCTCGAGAGCAGAATATAATAACATCGGACGAGCGCTTGTAAATAGATTGAAACTAAACATTGAAAGTGATGTATTTGTATGCATTAGCCCCCCTGCCCATATTATCTGCAGAGCTTTTGCAGTTCGTGAATAGGTGGTGTGGCAACTGTTGTACCATTTCTGAAAGCTGAAAATGTCTGCCCCATGTTTATATATTGTGTGACTGCCTTTAGAAATAAGCGAAAATGCGAACGGTTTCATTGATCGTACGTATTTGATCACTATATGCCTATTATAGATGCATCAGCACAGATCTAAGTGTTAGCTATGGTAATAGACTACCAGAATGGCAGCTGACAAATATTAGACAATGATGCAATGCAATTTTTCCAGTTTCTCCTCGCCTACACCATCGTCTAGAACTATTAGAGAACTATAAGCTTATGACTTAACTTGGAATGACCGATAGGGTGATGCTATGTTGTCGAATTGCATTTACGCCGCAATACTGTTACCGATATATCGATCATTATTTTTGATTCAGATAGTCACCATTGTCCACGCTGGTAGTCGATCAACATGTGCGTGATCGATCCCCTGAGGCAATACAGGTTGCGTCGTGGTTCAAGGCAGGGCTAGGCCCGTCTGTGGTGGAAGCCCCCAGAAAGCAATAGGGGCTAAAGAAATGGTAGTAAATAAGGTGATGATTCGCATGGTATGGGGGCATTCGAAACAAATTCAGAGAGAGGAAAAAGGTACAGAAAAGCTCAGTCAATACACATAAGATAATGGCACATAGAAAAGAATTCGACAGGGTTCTAGCGAACAATGAGGTTTGCTTGCTTGGAGACTTCAGCAAGTTCGTCGGGTGAAAGGCTCTGTATTTGTATTGCAACAGAAGAACAATGCCTTAGCCGTTTCGTCCCTCAAGCTTGCTCCTATAATTCCAAGTCTTTGTAGTTATCTTACGGTTATTGACGTATTAGTTCTCAACGGGCTTTTTCAAGTTTTGTCAGGACCGCCTTTGACATTGAAAATGGCATCACATATTTTTTACAATTTATGGGTCACTAAAACTACAGCAACGTAGGGGTCGTTAAATTCATATTCCATATCTAAGTAGGCATGAAGCAAACGGTATGAATACTCCCCTCCACTTTTTAAATAATAGATCTTAGCCGCATCATATCAGAAACCATATTAATCAGCGCATTATCAGTTGCTTCGGACTATTATATATCTGTTCGTGTAATCAAGCAGCCCGATATGCACACGCTTTCTAGAATAAGGCAGGCTTGGTTGGGCCGTCTTGTGCTTTATGGTTCTCTCTACGGGAACTGCTGACGACATGATTTGATCAGCCCGCAGTGATGGTGACTAACCTGTAGCGGATCTCGGATACGCCCTTTCTTGTTGAGCCTCTCTCTCGTTCCCTTCTGGCACGTACGGTCGCGTCTATCTGCTATAACAGATGTTGACTGTAGATCTCTGATCCACCTATCCGAATAGGTTTAGATCTACTTATCGACGTACATGTTCAGTCGTCACTCAGAAGTGGTAGCTGAGGTAGCGGACTACTGGGTCAACGTTCCTTGTCGGACTCTGCCGCCTTCCTCATCAGAGTTTCCTGATGCTATTTCGACACTGAAACTCGATTGGGACCGATCGTACACTGAATCGTCATTGACCATCTACAGCTAGGAAACATATGGCGATTCTAGCAGGGAGGTTCGAGTCAGGAGGCAAGACAGACTCAAACAGCCAAGAAGAGCGGAATTGGCTTATTGCGGAAATATGGTTAGGTGATGGTATTATGCACTGTAGTGAAAAAGAAAGATGATTTGAGCAGCTAGGCCACGTAAGCCGATCTAGTCGAGACTGGCAGGTTTAGAACATTGAGATAGGAAACGATTTGGCAAGGAGATGTGTTTATTTCGGCACATTTTACTATTTGTCTTTTGTAAACGAATATGGCAAATTGTGACAGATTTCAATTGCTCATAAACAGCAATTTAGTGCAGTATTCGTTAAATTCGCACACAATGTTCGCTTCACCTATTGTCCTTCTTGTAGCCGTACTTCTTGGTGTACCCGATTTCGATATCTGCACAGAATGGCTCATGTTTATACTGTACCAAACAAGACTTGATAGGGCCTAAGAAGGTCTGACTCAGCACGTGAAGTAACAGGAAGGTTTGTACGCGAAAAACGAGGAAGAAGAGGGGCGCATGCGTGTGACACGGTCGACAGCGCTTTTTTCAGTTGTCAGATAGGCCGAGCATAGCTAAAGGCACAAAGGCAAGCGGTAAGGGGAGTCGGTAGACCTAAAGACAAGATGGAAAGATCGGTAGAAATACGAAGCCGTTGTAGATGTAGGATACCTGAGGAAACAGGTCCTGACGGAAAGAAGGGGGAAAAGGAACAGGCTGCGACGGAAACCAGACCTGCTAGCTTTAACCATACAGGTGCTACCCGCTGCTGCCTGGTAGCTGAGCGACCGTTAATACAATTATACGTTCGTCCTATTTCCTCTACAGACTCAGCTTCGTAATCTGGCCCAACTCCGTGTTTAATAGGGCTCTGCTGTCAACCTATGCGTCGATAAACGCAATGGCTGTGGTCGCCTCATATTAGGCACACGACGTACCTCGGTGCGACAATACTGCGGCTTGTCCCGCGTAGCCCCGTTTCCATAGCGACCCTTCGCGCCTTTACCAGCAAATAGTAGTCCTGGGGGTAGCTTAGCATTATACGTTGACGAACTTAGCAAGGTTAACAACAGAGTACGATATGTGAAGCATCGGCCAACTCGCGAACGACGCTGCGTATATAAAGCCTGTACAAAGTAGGCACAAGATAATATACGTGAGTGAGAAAAATGAGATAAAGACCAATGCTGATGGGTGCGTAGGCTAAAAACAACATAGGCGGTAGAAGTTGACTAGGAATTGGACCAGAGGCTGTTTTAACAGGTACAAGAAACGAGCCACGAACGTTTGACTTAGTCCAACGAATCTTGAGGACTGACTATCCCACAGTAGCGAGCACTAATAAGGAGCGAACATAAGGAGCCAAAAAGGATCCGGCTTGTAACAGCAGGCAGGGAAGTGACAAACTTGGCGGTACTTACCAAGGACCAATGTAGTTACACGAGGTTAAGCTCTTTTGTTGGCTTCCCACTCGCTAGAAGCGAAAGTCTTGCAATAGGTGCTTTCCCTAGCTAGTTTTTTTTCCTATTTAGCTATGTAGGAGCCATAAACGAGCGGCCGTCGTTTCGAGATGGGTAGGTCGATCTCGAACCGACCGTACCAACCGATGTCGAATTCAATTATCAGCCCTCTACGCCTGCTGCTGCTACAGCTGCTTCTAATCGGAGATAGCAAGATGACACGCCAGCGTCAAACTAGATCGTAGGAAAAATAATGCCAATTAGACCGGCAGAGGAAATGGGTAGTAAATCAAGAAGAGAGACAGATAAACGCGACTTATACTGAAACGTACCATATACATATATGGTACGTTTCAGTATAAGTAAGGAGAGAGAGAGAGAGAGAGAGAAATTACGGGCTACTCTTGGTCGAGTTCCACGTGTATCCGTTTTTGCTTCTATTCACCTAAAGAGTAATAGGCAAACGCACTAAATAGTTGCTAATATTCGGCCAACACCAAAAAGCTAAATTACCTGTACGAAGAAATCGGATAAGTAGAACATCTGGTTGTCTTAAATGTGAGCTACAGTTATGCAGTATTTATGCGCCTCTTGTACAGCCCAATTTTGTTAGGACATTTATTCGTTTGCTATATAAGATGTATAGAAGATGAAAAAAACGACGAGAGAAGAAAAATTGATCGTAATGCTAAGTTACGTATAATTGGGTATAATTACATGTATATAGTAGAAGGAAAAACCTTCAACCTTACTTGTCGTACTTAATGCTGGTCGAATCGAATCAAAATATCCACTGTGTCTCTATAGGTATTTTACACTGCGATCTGTTAAGCTTTCCAATTAATGTTCAAGCCATGTTTAACTGAACTTCTGAATCATTCATTTAAATAATGACGCTCACCATATCATCACCAAAATTTAAGTTCTCGGGTCATCGATAATGTTGTCTAAAGATGATAATAGAAATATGTCTATATACTCTTACACCCATTTTTTCTCTTTACTCTCTTCGCACCCCACCAGTTTACTCGCAGCGCTCGTGGGCAGAGGTCGTGAGCTTTGTCTATGTGAACTGAGCCACGTGCTCAATACATCAATAAGCAATATGCCGAAGACGCTTTACTTTGCCGACATGCCGGGGGCGCTTCTTTATTTCTGCTCTCAACGATTACTACGAAGAGGCGACGGCCACCTGCAACACGGAGAAATGTTGTTGATGCCAGCCAGCTTGCGACCGATACTGCAGCGATGTAGTGGCGTTTGCGGTATTGTTCGTAACGAGGCAGGATCGATCGTCTCGACAGGCGCAAAGGGATGTGATCTCGCACAGGACGAATGTATCAGCCCATTGTCCTATTTCCTAAATATGTTGTTTTTATTTGAAAATAGGCCACTTCGATTTGATTAAGACCTCTCCTTTCATTCATGTAAAATATTTCTACCATCACATTACGTGCCGGATGAGCAGACACGAGATACTCATCAGCTTTGCTTGCCAACACCTACGAGACGGGAATAAGAGTTCATGTTAACACTGTTTCGTCGCATGAGACTTTTCCAGCTGCTCGTCCAACTTCGCTAGTCGTCACTCAAAGCCACTTCGGCTGCTGTTTATCTTTGCCTTCACCAAGCAATTTCCCAACGCTGCCTTAACGTGCCGACGCGGCCTCCAGGTCCACTCAGCTCTCGTTCGTGTTCACTGAGTTAAACTGTACGTGTAACACTGCCGAAAGCGCACTATCCTTTCACATTCGTTTACTCGGAGTAGGGATCTGTGTTTTAACACTGCCTTCCGCATAACACTATCCTATCTCACTGTTTGTCCCGGCCTCTAAATTTTCTCGCACTCTTTCCTTTGCTCTCAGGAGCACATCCGAGTTTGGACTATGCGCCTCTGTCTATTATGAGTGCCTGTACACGCTGCTTGACCCGAGCGGCATGCGTAATATAATAATGCGGTACTCCGTTGTCCACTGTGGCGTTCCATAGGGTTGTATCCCTCGTGCATCTCTCCACTTCTCTGTTTGCTCCTCTAGTTTCCTTTTGCCATCTTTCTTTCCTTCATGCCTTCCCCCATTCTTTCTATTCTTCCCGTCTCCTTGGTCTATGACAGCGACCAGCTGCCCTAAATGGTCACGCTGATGGTGGTAAGATGACATAGTTGTTTAATCCTGCTAATGGAAACGAGGACGGCTGCAACCTCCACTAGTAGTAGTAAGTATTACGGCTATTACGAAATACGAAGAAGAAGCAAAATAGAGGACCTGGCTAGCCAGTTACTTCCCTCCTATGGTATCGTAAGTTGGGAGACTAACGCTCGGAGGTTCGCTGCTGTTAGGACCCCCAGAACTGCAAGCACGCAGCTGAAACCGTTGTGTAGGACAGTCAACGTCCCTATGCCTCTGTTGTCTTTAGCTGATCAAGAAAGGAAGCGAAGACTTCGATGTTGAGCAGGTGAGGGAGGAATCACGAAAACACAGCTGCTCGTCATTATATGGAATGACAAGAATTGGGGATTACGAGCAACGCGAACGGGCCTGCCTGTAGTGGCACTGTCTGACTCGGCAGTTCTATGTTGAGGGAGTACTAAGGAGAGGAGCAATAGGGAGAAGTACCTGTGTGAAACGAGGAGTGCGGTCATCTTATGGACCCCACGGATAAAATAATTCCTACAAGAAAAGACAAGTACTTAATCAAATCTGATGGATTTGGCGAAAATATGCATAGTGTAGAGGTCATAATGTGAAAAATCTTTGCAATAGGTAATTATTACCTAACTAATAAGCTTGCAGTTTGATTTGTGTGCTACGTCTGAATTTCAAAACTTTGGTTCCATTGACTTTCATTACTTCACATGAGTCTGACTTTTAATAAGGTTTTACCCGAGCGATGCCCAAAAACATTGAATGTTAATACAAGCTGAACTGTTAACTAACCTCAGACAGGCGTGGAACTCTGGGGACCTCGTTGGGTAGGCAACTGCGTTGTAGAGTGGCAGTACCATATTATCGCTTACGAGAGAGCCAATAAGGAAATGCCCTATCGGTTACTATTTAAATGATGTGACTTCGGGTGTATTAGACGGCTTTGAAGGCGGGTTTGGGATAAAAACAACCTGATAGTCACTTTGACCCGACGGGACTTAACGAGCTACCGTAAACCCCTTACTCAAGGGAGTAGACTTTTAAGCCGAGAGTTAGTCGTCAAATGGATACACGATAACTTCTATAGAAGTATGGAGGTAGAACTTACTCGCTTGCTACACTCATTTACCTTATAATCCATTATAGTTGACACGTAAGACCTGTTTACACTATGTTGCAATATAGTCAGCTCTGCTAGTTTAATTTCAAACTCTGTAAGCAGTTTAAGGTGACTTCCAAATTCTAGCATGAAACAACACCGTCACTCTTCTCCGGTGCACATCTGTGTTCATGCTGATCATTACTGTCGTCTGCTAACTCGTCATTAATCTGAAGACGAAACTACTTTTGTTGCTTTACAACGAAATAAGAGTTGACTTCCTGTATTACAGACAGACCTGAGATCTAAACTGTGAATAGCAGACACCTACTTGAGATCTAAACTGTGAATGTCTTCTGTAGTATTGTTTTATTACGACAAATGAGTTAATATATAATAATAAAATATACGAAAAGTGTAGATGATAGCCAAAAGACTAGTTTTAGCCTACTCAATGAATCCGTCTAGGCAAACTTTACCGGCCCTGCTAGAATCAAAACCTGATCTAGTCTACGATGGTAGAGTCTAAGAGAGACGCGGCGTACTTGGAGCTTTATTTTTAAGTTTGACTTTTAGCGTTGCTTCTGTTGTCGTCGATCACAATGTAGGTAGTTCTGTCGAAGGCTATCTACATCAAACTACACCCCCTCGACTCGCATCCCGTCCTCGATGCCTATCTGAGCATTTATTGAGCGCAACCTGTTGCTGAAGGAGCGTCTAAACTCACTAAGTAGACGGAACAACAGAGATATGAGGAAGGCATGCAGTACCTGCTGCTGGTTTCGTTAGTGAATACCTCCCGTTAGTGGTCTCGTCAGAGGCAGAGCCGTTGGAAGAATTATAGTCTGTTATTAAAGACTAAAAAGTTCAAGGTAGAAATGTTTCTGTGCTTTACCCCTTCTCTAGGTTCTTCTACTTCATTCAGCTCTTTCTTTTTCTCCCTCGATCTCCTAACCAGTAAACGAAAAGACACTAGTCGACGACAGTCCTAAAGCTGTACTCATCGTATCACATTTATACATAGACCTAAGTAAAATTTTCTATGCAGCTTCGTTATGGAGATATTGCAGTTAGTAGCGATAGCGGTAGCCGAGCGTAAAGAATACGAAAAGCTGGTAACTCTGACAGAATCAGCAGGAATGTTGATTTACTAGGCCAATCTTAAAGAACATTTGATAAAATGTCGGGGGATTACCGCAGACCCGTTGCGAGCGAGAAAAATGGAACACTGAATGGTCAAAAATCAAATAACGGTATTTATCAGGTAGGCTTCCATGTTATCGTCCATCGTTTCCATTACTTTGCCGTCAAATGTTCGTTCAAGTGACTTTAGTGAAATGTCACCAGCATCGCTCATCGTAATAGTTGTCCTTGGAGGGTCACACCTTGAAGAAAGTAGGTGCAGCTAGATCATATAATTGCTGTTTTTACCGCTGTGCAGTTATTGTATGTACTGAAAGGATGACACTGGTGGTCGTTGACCAAGAAGGTCAGACGTGTCCCTTCGGAGATAACTGCCTTCGATGAGTTCTCGAACCAGCTCTCGTTGGCTTAGTTCTAACCGTTTCAGTTGCTAATGGCTGGTAATACATCTTGCGTGATAGGGTCTTAGCTATGCTATGTTATATTTGTTTTATTTTATCCTCTCTGTGCGACTTCATCAGAGGTTTTTACCAGCGTCTTTTGCTAGCTAGCCTATGCAAGAAACAGTGAATTTTACACCGGTTTCAGAGTTGTTTTCGAACACATCATGGTAGATCCGTCCGAATGGCATTTGGGTGATCTTTTGATAATGGTACCAGCTAGATGATTTATGCTAGCTTCGAAACTGGCCGAAGTGAACATAATTTGGCCGGAGAGCTAGACTCGAAACTACGATGAATAGGGTCTTGGTTAATACAGTCGCTGTCGATAAGGTTTCAATGACGATCGAATTTTGTTGTCTACTTCGCCCCGTCGTGTGCACTCTAAACTGTCTTCAAAAGTCCCCATTGCCTTTTGAGATGCAAATTCCAACTGTGAACTTTTTTTTACGACCAACATCTTCACGAGCTCTAACACGTAGCAGCCGCTATATCAGTGGTTATGAAGTGCAAAACAGTCGATACCCTGGCAGAGCTTGGGTAATCTCTTCTTTTAACTGGTAAGCAGACGCTGGAAGAAATTATCAAATTGACGAACTTCAGCAGCAAAAATACTATTAGCTGCTGTCGCGACGACACAGACAATTGTAAGTAAGGGCGCTGACGCTGTAATCGAAACGCCATTGATAGGATAACGTAAGAGAGCAACAATTTTGTATAGACGTTGATGCTTCACAGTTTATTGGATAATTGCTTCGTTTATGGAAATAGACGGGACAATCTAAACCCTTGTAACTTTACTAACGGAATAATTTCTCGCATCCATATAGATATTATTAATGATAGCTTTATTCACGTGTATGCTCTGTACTTATGCTTGTTGGTCAATTCAAACGCCATTGTCTCAGTCGCGGTCATCGCACTGCATAGCGTCTGCCGTGTTCAGGACGCTAAAACCGTTACCGGCTGCAACATACGGATTTTACTATTGTGTTTGTTTGTATAGGCATGGTTGCAGATAATCTGCTACAGTGACTTGTTTGCTAACGACTGAAAGAACTGCTAATGGGTGGGTGTCGTCGGTAAGCGTTTGATGTTGGGCGTCGCCAAGAGCTGTGGTTGATGACCTCGAGATCATCAAAGAACAAGACAGCATATGTCTGCATGTCCACGTGTGAGGTTCTATACAGTTATTCGTGAGCTAGTTGATTTGCGGCGTTCTCCCTTCGAAATAAGACGGTGGCAGGCAAAGCCCTGACGGCGGTATAGGAATCACGTAAGTTGCAGAGCCTCGGCCGCAGACAAAGTGTTCGCATGTCTGCCTCAATGACCAGCAACAGCTTTCTTCGGTTCTTGTTGGTTTCTGCCCTTTTCGCAAAGTCGACGCCAAACAGGTGACCGAAACGGCATCATTGGTAGCATGCGTTGGGGAGTGGCTACAGCTCTACAGCTAATGAGTACAACCGGGCGACGGGCGGCCGACAAGTGCCTACTAAGGGGTGTCCGGCTACCTGAGTTCAGCGGGTTAGCAGGACCCAAAGCTAGCATCTCAACAGTAGGGGCAATAACACACATCTTAAACAAGACCTGCAAGTTAGATCTTGTAGGCTGCTTTAACAAAGGAGCAAAAAAAGGCGAGCAGACCTACCAGCTCTTGTAAAGAGAAGTTGCTGCTGATGCTGCTTTTGCCGTTCTGACCAGCAGGACACACAAGGCCCCTATGTCATCGACGGGGTGGGTGGCCGGTACCGCCGATGCCCTGTCTGTATTGTAGGCGGCTTATCTCCCAATTAACAACAGTCCTCACCGCGGCAGAAGTTTACAGCCAAAGACGATGAGGTCCTTAGGCCCTGGTATTGCTTTGTATCCCTTCAAGGGACAGTTGCCTTCTACTGGCCACGTAGAAGCGCGCGTTATAAACCAGCTCTCATTAGTCCAACGATTACTAGCACATAGGATGCAGCTACCAAAAACTGGGTGACAGGCTTGGGAAAATGTTGGGGTTTGGAAGGAGTCGCATAAGCGACAACTTATAAAACCCGTCTATGTATGCTGTCGTTCCTTCCAGCTGAAGATCAGCCACTAAGTAAAGCCAACTGAATCGACTTGTTTCCTAGTCAGAGACTTGGTACGAAGCGTCCACCGCAGCAGATCGACCTTGTCTTGTAGGACTTATTCCCAACGGAAAGAAATAAATGGTTCAGTGTCGTCAAGGGTACCCTGGCACGTGTTTCATTTTGTCGCGTCTTGTCGAGATTTCCGATCAAAGGAACGTACTTATGCTAACAGGTTAGCTACCGCGACAATTACTTCGCGATAGCAGTTAAATGCTTGTCATAGTCAGCGAGATTCTAAAGATAGATTTACGTTCTAAATCACGGCATTTTTCGCTTCTATACTGGCATTAATTCATCATTACACAAATCCACGCTTCTGTATCAAACGGCACTTGCAGCGCATCGTATACGTCGTTTAGGCCTGGTAAACCAATGGGTAAGACGGCTTGAAATTGATCAAGTTTTTAGGCCCATTGGCCTTCGTTGTTGCAATGCTATTCACTGGTGTCGCTTTGAGCTCTTTCATCCTCTTTGACACAAAGTTGTGCTGGTCGCGTGTAGTATGACATGGCTTATGCAGTCTGCTATCGCTTCCACTATCGAGGCCTCCTCCCAGAGCCTTTCAGTGAAGACAGCCAGAACTGATTCCCTTTGCTTTCGGTTCGTATGTATTTAGTCTTTACTTCGCCAAGCTGATTTATAGAGTTACTTTTTTCTTCCTTGTAGTTATAACGGAGTGGGAGAAGCAGTGAAGTCTATGGAAAAAAAGAGTGAAAATCGTGACACCCACGCGACATTTACAACGAACAAACCTTCCATGTGTTGCCGCCGTTGCCTTGTCACTCCCCCTTACCTCCTCTCACATGTTCCTTTTCTCCCTCTTTTAGTAGACTCTCGTATCAGAAGCTTTTGTTACACAAGACAAACGTCCCTCGAATGGGGTCAACCAGCGGGTGCAGTAACGGCATTTGCCTCGTCCAGTGGAGCTCATCTTCAGCTGAATAATAACAATAAAAGTCAGACACGTTAAACAGGCCCTTGCACTTAACTTAGTCTATTTGTTGTGAGACGCACGTTTAGTCAACCTACATACAGTATGTATACGATGCATATAAGAAAGGGCAAGAGCACTTTACTGAAAAGCACTCCGGGTTTAGCTGGCTTTGCCGGCTGGTCAGAACCGACGATATGCAGGCCCCTGTTAGTAGCTCGGCCCGGTGTTCGCATTAGATTATGGTAATGTCAGAACTGTTTCTCATGCGCCGTCACCGTAGTGAAGAAATGAAGAACAGGAAGACACATCAGATGATGATAAAAGATGGAAGCGGATCAGTGACCGGTTAATACCATTTGTGAGGAGCAGCGGGGATCCGGTCAAGGCAACGACTCCTATGGGCGCGTTTACCACTTTCTGCGATCGCCTTGTGTTCGCGATCGGGTAATCGATGTACCTTTCTTCTTGACATGGCAAATGCATAGCGCTCTAGTTTTGAGATGACGACGAAACATCTTGACTAAACAGAAGACCCAATTCACCATGGTCTCAGAGAAGATAATTGGTCGTTCTTTTAAGTCGATGCTAGAAGATCCTACAAATAGAAAGGTAAAGGTGAAAAAACGACAACAACGATAGGTATGGTACGACACGAGACAAAGCGCAAACAGTCTTGTTCTGCCACCAAAGACCAACGCTCTGGGACGGCAGCCAGTAAATCCAGTAAACAAGGAAGAAATGTTTTGAAAAGCACTACAGTAGCAATGACTTGTGTTGGCGATGTCAGTTTTTTCGTGGGCAGAAAGTGTGGAAAAGGAAGATAACCCAGAACACGTGATCAACGTTGACCACATGGCGTCTTTACATCGACACAGCGTTCGGTGACCTAGGGTTGGAACCATTAAGTGATTGCCCACTTGATTGTGTGATGGAACATTTGCTTTGAAAATATATCTATTTAACACATGTGTTGACCACATCCAATGTACGTGTCAGCTCACTCAATTCTGTTAGCGTCATCAAACTCTAAAGTATCATTTCCCGAAAGATAAAAAATTTACCCAATTGCCTAACGTGGGTGATTATATTCAACGGAATGTCAAGCAGCTGAATTACACTCAAAAACGGGGGTGTTTACCTTAGCAGTCTGCCGATGTTCATCCCTGGAAGCCTTCTATTTTTCCAGTCACCCGCGCCGCAACGCGGTATGTACTAGCTTGGTTATTCGTTGACCGGTAACTTTCAGAAAACACGCATCTGGAGCCTGTTAGCAGTGTGAAGTGTTCTCTCTCTTTCCTTTTCCACTTGCCCTACCTGGATTCACTGGATTTGTTTCGTTGAGGCGTCAAGAATCGGGTATCCGAGAAGCACTGTCACCCGTAAAGGTAGTGAATGCGCACATTTGGACGTATCTTCACCTCTGGCTACTACGGCCAACTTCAAGGTTGCAATTAAGATGGAAGAAACCTAGCGTCATAGTGGAAATAATGGTGGCAACAGAAACCCTATGAATTTTAATGCAATTCAGCACCAGCAGAAGCTGAGCATATAACAACTACCTAACTCTATGCTCCACAAGGCCTTGCCGCTGCATCTTTTTCAAACAACTCCTATAGCTCTTTTCTGCTCTTCGCTAGTCAGAGTCGAGGTCCACAGCCCACACCGCCCTGATTGCCATGTGAGGCGAAATGGGACGACGCAGGTGCTGTATACTTAACCAGACATCAGCTGAGGCTTCGGACGTTTCGGTCTTTCCCTTCAGGTGATGTTCAGCTATAGGTGGCATCGGATCTTCGGCGTGATGAGCCAGCGATGATCCGCGCATACGATCAGATCGTGAATGCTCCAAATTCACTGCAACGTCTGTTTGCCAGTTTGCTTAACGGAGGACTGCCGCTTACAATATACCGAATGAACTAGTCGACGAATCGCCGAGACCTTCTTTTAAGCACAAACGTTTCTGACAGTCTTGGCCTTCTCCACAAGACGAAGATGCAGGAAGATCACACCCGACCAGTACGGTGATATCGCTGTCCCTTGTGCAAAGAACCTTGGGAGACTGCTCAAGTCGGCTTTTACTTTTTTTTTACAGTCGTGGGGCATAGTCTGCTTGAGATTGGACGGAATTGAGGGATACTCAGGCGCTCATTCGTCTGTGCTCCTCAAACGTGCGTCTTCTTGCAAAATGCGGGCTGCTCCTAAAGTTGGTCTATGAGTCGACAGCGACAGCACCGCCGGCGCCTCCCCGGCAATTAATAACCGCCAGCCAGTGAGGATTACCAGGAGCGACTTAGCTGCGTCTGCGGGTCTTCTTAAGACGGAAATGGAACCGAGCAGTTGTTGATCTTAGCTAAACTACAAAGGTTTGCGGGACGACGCCCTAATTGCCCCTTGGCTGTCTCCTTCAGCGTTAGTTCCTAGCCAGTGGTGTGCAGAGGAGGCTCTGAGCGCAGAGGGCTTTTGCGCAGGCCTCCAGTGGCGCTGGCTAGCTACCTGCGGATGCGACGGTTTTAGCGCCGGATGAGCTCGACTGACGGTGAAACGAAGCGCATAAGCAGCTAAGGCCTCAACGCTATCAAGAGGATTGGAAGATCTATAGTGCAATGTTGGTTTAGTAGGTAAAAGAGGAAGTGATGGGGGTTGAGGCTGAGGTGCCAAAAAAGCTTCCTGGGAACTCTAGAGGCTGACGTGTCTTGCCGGTGATTCCCTGCTGTTCGCTTTACTCGTTCATGAAGGTGCACTGGTGATGAAAAAACTGGAAGGGAGGCGGTTTCATGAAATTGTGCAGGCAGTTTAGTCATACCAAATAGTAATGAAAATCACTTAAATATGTTCTCAATAATCAGATGAGCAATCCAGATATAATGTATTAATGATGGTTTAGTCCATGTGTAGCGTGTATGCACTTCATGCCACAAAGGCTTGTCTAGATGTTGTATATGTGCGTGTCTTAATGCTTACTGTGTATTATACGTGAAGTAACTCCCTTTATATACACATGCGAATTGGGTGGTATTTACCTTCATTTGAAAGAACGATTCTTAGTATCTTTCAACCAAATGATAAACGTCCAAGCCAACGCGTATATTATATACGAGGATGCATAAAAGTAGTGTCTTTATTTTGTATATAATACGACTGAATTACAAGGGTTAATTAACTACGTTTTACTTAGGAAACCTACGATTTTTTTTTCTCTGTTTTAATTATAGCAAGTGCAAATTAACGACGACTTCTGCGGGATGGAGGTAAACACACCACTGGATGGAGCAATGGCCATCGAAGCTTCGCCCGTCCTCACCTATCCATCAACGCTGCTATCTGCTGTGAGCGCTGTCTCGACTCACGACTATACCGTCACTTTCCTTGGAACGTCAGACGGCCACCTGAAAAAGGTTAGTACACTAATTTACGTCAAGGACAAGCAAACATGCCATTTTTATTATCGGCCCTTGTTGTAACGTGTTGATTGGTCGAGTCCATACTTTTCCCAAAATGGAACAATAGGACATTTTCGACGCAAGACAACCTCCGTGTTCTCACGAGTAAGCCTATGATTTAAGCGGTTTATTTGACCTATTTTTTTTTTATTCGTCGAAGGAAACGTTGCTTCACTACTTGCCATATGCATTTGTCCATCGTTACGATTGGCATTGCCAAACCAGTTTTGTTTGAGATCGAACATTGATACCGCATACAATTTTCTGTCTGCCATAATAGCTCTAAAGCAACTGTTAGAGCGAGACGGCGGCCTTTTCTACACAGCATTTTTATCAACCTATCACTTTTCATTTACCAGGATTGTCCAAGATGCTCCGTATTTTTTTTTTTGGTATTTGTGTCGATTCTCTGTGCCCAGGGGAACAGGCCAGTAAACCCTGCTAGTCACCCGTCACTAGCGCTGTCCTTGCTGGGGGATTTCCCCTTAAGCCCTGCCTGCCGTAGAAACGTTTGCTGAGCAGAATAGAAAGCTTTCAATCAACTACGTGCCTCGTACCGTTCAATAGTGACGATGTTGAGGTGATGAAAAGTAGATAGTGAAGGTGAGAAAACGTTGATTGCATTATGCATCATAAAAACTATGTCATTCGTTCCTTTTATTGAAGATTAGGTGCTGATCGTTTATTTGTTACGTATGCGCTTAACTGTCGTTGTTTGCGGTGAGGGAGGCGCCTTGTGGTATTGCATGTAAAGATGCAGGATCGCAACGAAGGACGCCAACGTTCGGCCGCTGCAGACTGTTATTGGCGATCAAGCTGATCAAAGTACGTGCTTACGTTGATTGTGCTGTTCAGGGAAACGCCTCAAGGACAGCGAATAGAAGAGGTTAGAGACTTTGCGATAGGATTGTCGAACACGACGAACGTGTTACACGTGACCATTTCC
Source organism: Varroa destructor (assembly GCF_002443255.2). Classification (NCBI taxonomy): domain Eukaryota; kingdom Metazoa; phylum Arthropoda; class Arachnida; order Mesostigmata; family Varroidae; genus Varroa; species Varroa destructor. The sequence goes on along the minus strand of NW_019211455.1, from coordinate 45,064,559 downwards.
GCTCAGCTGTCTACTGCGACCGTATCGATTCATTGTAGAAATACTCGTGCGGATAGAAATCGTTGGCTGATGGCTTAGTTAATGGTTGCTTGAATAATGTGTGAGTGTGGAATTAAGGATTTCGCCGCTGTCGATCGCCAAGTTGCTGTCGATCACACCACCTCAAATCATTCACTAGCACTTACCGCGCTGACGAACTTATCAGTAGCTGCCCTTGCGACTGCTGTGATTGCATTGGATAAAATATTATGGGAAAATGCTTCGTGAAGACACTGTTCTCGCGTTTAACCTCGTGACGAGGGCAGCTCAAGACCTACGGGATTGAACAATCTACTAATCTATTCGATACTCGATAGCTAGTGCTGCCTCTGTGTCCGACTGTCGGTCTGTTTTTGTTTTTGTTAGGCGTGTCGCTTTAGATATTTAGTAGGGGTGTGTATGTAAAAGCTAGGGTAGACTATATTTTAGTAGACTGGGCAGGATGTCTTGTCCTGATCGAATGATACCCTTTTTTAAGTCGAGGTCTATGTGGGGAACAGGGTCGATCTTAATACCAATAGAAAGTTTACGATAAGCTCAAACCAAATCGAACCCATCGTCCTAGTGAATCTAAGTCAACCTTATCACGTCCAAAATAGTGGTAACAGTGATCGCAAGGAAATGTCCTCGTCATTTAACCACCATGTCCTCGTCACGTTAAATACTACTATCGCACACCTGACTAATCGAACAATTTACCGTTCAACAAATCTACGAATCTTTTTTGCAGCAACAATTAAGCAGTATTCTAGAAAAGCTAAAAACTGTCAAGTATTTAACACCCGCTAATGGTACTGTATTTACTATTATGTTAAGGTCGAATAGGTGATGGACAACAGTCGTCCTGAGTCTGCCAATAGGCTGATCTTTTTCTCTTATGTACTCATAATCAGGTCTTGATACGGTAAAATTACACAAATCATGGTGGGTATGTTCTATGGGGTAGCTGGCCTATTTACCAAATGCTATACTTTGTCATACAAGGAGGTTGGAAACAACGGCACGATAAACTGGAAAAGATAGGTAAATGAATCGGCTAGAACTCACTCTTTTAAGGATTCACTAAAATCAATTCCGTTCGTGTGTACTGTAAAGAAAAAAAAAAACAATTCGCGTTTTCTATTCCTATGTATCGCTTTTAGGATACACTTATCCTTGGAAATATAGGCCGGACTGAATCTTCCGTCAAGACCATTAAATTTGCAACACTCTTAATTAAGGCTTTTTTTTTTTGAAGAAATTTTCACTTTGTGTCTCCAAGATATTAATCCATAGCACTCCATATCGAGGCTCGTAACTCGACAAAGAGCTTCTCTTTTTTTGCTAGTCCACCTGACTTTTGCAGTACCAATTCCCTAAAACCAACGACCCAACAGGCAGAGCAGCTGACGGCTGTCTGCAAATATTACAGACGGATCTCGTGTAGTGACGACTTTGCATAGACGTGAGTGTGCCTTAGCAGTGCTAGTAGCAATGGTTGTTGTCACATTTACTTATACAGCTAATAGATGCACACGATACGTGCCAAGAGGACCGACAAAGACCTTGGCTGGGCTGACTACAGCGATCCAAGGCTAACTGCCTGAACCTTCGAATCTGTAGCTAAGATTTGGCGCAAAAACAGATGATTTCTTGGGAAAAACAGAGAGTTTACTTGGCAACGATAGCTAAACGGTTTCAACGGACGGAAACTTCACGGAGACAACAATGGGCTTCGAATTTGCTTTTTTTTTTTTTAATTTTTGCAAGTCAATTTTACGAGCAGGATGTGCTCGAGTTGTATGTCTCATCTGTTGAATACGTCCACTGCAGGACGTTTAGCGTCGTCTACATGTACTATCGTGACCTTATGGCTTAATGCAGTTGACATGTATGAAACTAACGTAATAGTAATTCATTCGTTAAGGCCTGCCGAAGAGCGACGAGAAGCTAACAAAGCTATCCTATTGGTATGCCAACTGGATCCATCCGTTACGTATTGTCGAAGTACGTCTATGCTATGAGCTGTACAGTGCGTGTACTCGTAATTATGCATCGGTTTAAGCTTAATAGTTGCAATATTACTTTATTTAACCATTCCAGTAATAAATAACTTAGTTAATAATAACTTCATTAATAAACAACTTCCATAAACCCAGTGGACCTAACCAGGATAGTCGAATTTGTTACGTAACCAATAATACGGCTAAATCGTCACTCAAATACACTTCAGCTCGTAAAGTGTCGAGCTAATAAAGTTTTACTAAAACAGAAAGCGCATTCCTATTACTTCACGCGCATACAAAATCTGCAACTAGCTGTCGAAATTGGTGCTGGATATGTATAAACTACCGCGAAGCAAATATTGGCCGGCGTATTTGGCTGCCTTACAGTATGCACATTCAGTTTATAAACCTCGCGTTCCTTAATAACCTGGTCAGAATCACCTACAAATTTCCATAGAACGTCATACTGTGTTGACGCCTTTTTTTTTTTAATCATATCAGTTCATTTCATAAGATTTTGATCTTTGTCCTAAATGATGGTAACTTAAGTGTTACAGTCCTCGCTCACGTCGGCCTTCATCAGTTGGTCTTTGTGTTCGCACTGCTGACTACGCCGTCATTTAGATTCGAGAACGCTTGGCTTATTTCGTCGTCAACAAATCGCAGAGGGACTGTTTCCACGCCGGTTGTTTGCACCCAATCGACGGCTGCGAATGTTGGCCATTTGTACGATCCGTCAACCCGTTGAAGACTTCTGCGAAGAGTCTGCAACGACCTTTAGAATGAACCGACCATTGTATCAACATGGTGCCATCTAGTAAGGTCATCGTGCTTTACAAAACCAGTAGAACAGCTGTGCACGGTCAGTCCGTCACCGTCCTCTTTTTTTCGTATCCCCAAGAACCTACGCTAGGCCAAGGCCCAAATCTTTTCCCCTCGAACCTCATGGGCGTCGGTAAGTGGTGGCACAAAGTCTTTCTTTCTACAACTATGACATTCTGGGTTCCATCGACTAGTCAACGGATGTGTGAAGGGCACTGTGTCTAGATCTCTATTACAAGATATCATAGGAAGTGTGTGTTATATTTCAGCGAAGTTCCTTGCAACGCCTAGTGGCCCGTGCCACTGCTATTAGTTACCACTAGTGAGTGCAACAATTTTCGCCTTATCCGTGATCTGTTCAGCTCATGTTGTATAGTGTAAAAGGAGAAAGAGTGTGGTGGGGTTGTTTGTCCTATTTCCGTTCCGCGACCAAATGATCAGATCGAAATCCGCGCAGTAGTTGACGACTAACGAGGTACGACGGTAGGCAATTCGGTTTTGCGTAACTCACCAGTTATCACACGCTACTGGCTGGCCTTTCACGTGTTATTTGGTTTGCAAGTAGTGATATCGATATGCCTGCTGGCAGCTGATTTTTATCCCGGAGGCTAGCGACCCCTAGATGGTGGAATGTTCTAGTTTAAAACGAGTGCGTTTATGCATAATATATATATATATATATGTATATATGTATATATGCATACAACAAACGGATTAGGACATTGAGAACAGGGCATCGTCTTCACAGAACTGTGGCCATGTATGAACGGCAAAATGGCGCCATTTTCAAGTACATGCATCAGTTTGATAGACAAAATAAGTCTATTTGATTTACGCAATTTTAAAAATGTACACAAAAAATTACTGTTACAATGCTTTTAGTAATTCAAAAATCTGTATTTAATAGCAATGCAAAAAATGCTGTACACAATCTAATTGTGTTAGCGTGTGAAATCCTTATAGAAAAAGACAGATCCATACACAGAATTTATATATATGTAAAGGGCTATTTGAGATTAGTTGGTCAACAGTATATATGACAAGAGTTTCCTTTATGTCGCCACGTACTTTAGCACACGATGCGCATGTGTGGCAGCTTTCAATGGCCACCTCGTCAAAATTTCGAAGCTAAGTTGTGTAAGTAGCATAAAATTTACAACGAGCGGTCATGTTAGCCCAAAAACGATTTTATTGCAACTGAGTGGGACTGAAAAAATCTAAATCAAAGGTCTCACCAATGACAGTTAAGTGTTGATAGTGCCAAACTTGGTGGGCGTCGTGCCAGAACTCTCCGTTACCACTTAAGTGACCGTTCGTACCCCCCTCTTCATTTGCACGACGAGTGACCGTTTTACTTTTGTGGCCATACTCAGCTCTTAGTGCCATAGAGTAAATGTTCTTCTTTACTCGAACGATCGTCAGGCTCTCTCGTAGCCGTGTCCCTGCAGCCAAATCGCTACTCTCGGCAAGCTCTGCCCCCCAAACTTCTCGCTGTCCGTTTAAATTACCTTTCACTATTTGTCCAGTACAGGCTAAATATCGTCATTAGTGGTGGGGTGAGTAGCCAAAAAGGACAGAGGGAAAAAGATACAAAGAAGAAATGACTGATAGAGAGTGACGAAGGCAAAGTTGAAACTTTCTATGGTTGGTTGAAACGACCCGGATGATTCGTCATCCTAGAGGCACTAGCCGAGCGGAGACAGACTGAGGCTCTTCTAAGTGACTTTTGCCGGCCAACATCCGTCAGCAGGAGTCATCCTTTTTGCTGTGCTGTCTCTGTCTTGTGTGTGCATTCTTCGATCATCGGTTCCTGTACTCAGGTGTTCAGGAACGCACTGGCCACGCAGGCTTTTAGGCATAAAAGGATAGCCATAGCTATAGCTATTGCTCTCATAGGCCCGCAAGAAGCCACCAACGGATAAGCTTGGTCACTTGTAGACACTGTGGCCACTAAAGCTACACTTCACGGTACCATTGATAAAAGTGATCACTAGCAAGCTACTTTTACATAGCTTCATATATAGATGGGTAACCTCGACCATTAAACAAGCCGCGGCCGAGAAGAAATTCATGTTTCATTAAACCGAGCAGGATAATACGTATTAGCATACAACATATGTCTTGTCTAGTGGGAAACAGGTGCGATAACATTTACTATAGTTGACTCAAGTGTCAATTATTTTTTCCAATATTTTATTATTATCTGCTTGGTAGCAATGCTAGGCCGTTGCGGACAAAGAAAAAGCAGGACGCTAGACTGCGATATATAGCACGCCTCAAGGTAAAAGAATAAAGAGGTTAAGCAGAGTTAACTGATTTGTTGTGTTGTCTATTGAGCGTAGGGCAGGCATTTAGCCTATGACTTCATTATACGGACTCTCAAGAGGGTCCGTTATGTCGACAAAAACCTAGAATAACATCGCTACCCATATCATCATCGGACTAAAGCACTCACGTCCTCAGTGACCCACTTCACCTTCAGGTCCGTTCGTCCACGTACCCTTTTAAATTATTCGTTCATTGTTATTTGCTGCTTATTAGTTCCTCCTAGCTGAGGGAGAGATAAAGGGTGTTCTGCGGCTTTTTTGTATACAGCCAGCTGTGTTCGATTAGGTGGTTAGTTGAGGCGCGAACATTCGCGTGAAAAGCTACTTACAATCGTATTTACAATGCTGAAAGCGTCAACGGTAAAAACAACAACAAACATAGTAACACCAGTAATGCTTTACATACAAAACCTGGTTATGACGTTACGGAAAGGTAACGACTACTGACAGCTTGCGCTGTACCGGTTGGCCAACAATCTCTCAAAAATATATAGACGATAATTGAACGCCATCGTTTTTTAGACTTTGCAGCGGAATTTCTAGTTTTCCCTGTCACTCTATAACACGCGTTACAAGAGAACGTTTGTAGAGTTTCAACTATTTCTTTACCAGAACAGAGAAGAACTTTTCACCCAGAAAGACTACTGCAGTAGGTCTAGGCGTTGTTGTTCTTGGGCTTTTTCTCTTGAGAGGCAGAGGGGTTCAGTTAGTTCTTCAAGTTGGCAGGGGCTGTGGGAGCAGAAGAGGGGTACGTAAGTGGCGCCGGCTAGGAAATTGGCTTCATGCGACCACCCTATCATCGTGTTACCCTTCGTATCAGCAGTCTGGTAGGCTGCGGTCTTGCTGTTGTTGGTAAGGTTCACATTCCACCTCAAAGTCTCATAGTAAAACCAGTAGTAGCTAGGCCCAACAGTACGCAGTTCTCAATGCTGTCAGTTCTAGGTACATAAATAGGTAAGGATAGTAGGGTAGCAGAAAGAGGAGATCCTGCTATCTGTGCTTGGCCGTGTGTGAAAGGAAGATGATTCGAAGGTGGGTTATTCTTTTCACGTCAGAGACGTTAGTTCTCAACTCCTGCTTCAGTTCGGTCCCTGCAGTTTCTCCTTGTTCTGGCCCTGTGTCGTGGTTCTCTCTCTTTTACAGGGCGTGCGGTCCCTGTTATTCGCTACGCCATACTTCTTCGTGGCCGCGGTGCCCATAAAGCGCACGTCAACCAAAAGCAAACCGACTAAAGCTGCCCGTAAGCAAGAAACGAGTTTTAGCAGGCCGGCAGGCTCTAACGTACCCGCAAAGCTGGTGAGCACCTTTCTTTCGACTTGTGGAATCCGTAGAAGCAACTACCATAGCCCAACGACTGTCTATACTAGCCATGGCTGAAGTCCACCCACCTAGGCACGCAGCCAGCAAGAAGCAGGCTAATGTTTGTGCTGGACACGGAACCAGACCCTTGTGCAGGGGCAGGGTCAAGAAAACCGGAGAGCGATAAGCAGCGGCATAAACAGTGCTGGGAGAACTTGCAGGGTCAGGGGCGGAGAATATGATTACGTCATTGTTCCCCGCAGCCAGTCGGCTTGCGCTGGTTCAGGTGTCCTGTTTCTCCGGCAGTTGGAGCTGGGTTTGATGGCTTCTCTGCTTCGGGCTTTTGTTGGCCGCCGCAGCAGTCGATGGAAAGCTACTGAATGAGGAAGGCCACCGGCGACCGCCGACGGACGGCCGTATATGAAGACGCTGGAGAGAAGACCAAGCTCGAAAAAAGCAAAGATAAAGAAAAGGCAAGCGACAACAAGCCAGTCTCCTTTTCCATCTTATCGCGTTAAAGACGAGGGGGCTACTCCTATAACAAGGGTTATACGCGCTAGTTCGACAATTATCTTCCACTACCCCTTTACCTGCCACGGTCCACTAAACCCTGTTCACCGGAATAAGACCGCGGGAACTAACGCGGTCGCCCGTCTTGGCTCAGCGCACGGTGCGCATCCGAGAAACGTAGAACGCGCTTACAGGCGAGGACGTTGTCAATTGCGGAATGCAGCTTGCCGACAAAGCATACACGTCAAACTAATCGAATCACGGTGTGGTGGAACGACCGACCGGGTGCTCTACATAAGGGGCGAGCTATAACCGCCCGCACAGCAGCAAGTGAGCAGACGACGCTTTTCCAACGTGTTTTGTCATTCAACTAGCGTTAGCAATAGGCGGCATTTACTGCAAAATGTCTCTTCCTATCGAAATCATCATACGTCAGTTGAATCTTTGCGGGGTTGGAAGAGCGAAGGAATGGGTAGGTAGTGGGCATATTTCCAAGTGTCTGAGAGAGAGGCAAACGATCCGCGTCTGAGCAATCTACCACTGTTGGTAAAAACGGCTGTTAAACTGGTGCGAGTAATGTGAACGCTGTTCGAGCGTCAAAAGGAACAGGAATTCGACTGCCTAGGTTTGTTATATATAAGTGTTGTAAACCTTAAGCGAATGTGGCAAATAGAAAATAGATTAAATGAGCAATTTGTTAGGATTTACTTTTTGTATATATACGTTTTTCTCCATTATTCAGTAGTTAACAAACGGCATAATACCACCAATTACCATCGCTACATAGCGATTTTATGCAATACGCAGCACCGATTGACTTTCACAAAGTACGCGAACGTACTTCCGTAGGACGCATTCAAGACGCCAGCAACCGCAAGACGATGGTTATCCATCATCGTCTTGCGCTTTATGTGTATTAGATCTAATGAGTTGGACTATCAAATCAGTATAGCGTCCCCCACCACAACCACGACAATAATAGCACAACAGCCAATTGCTAGTGTCCAGCAATTTCATAAAGCAGCACATATCGACCTAACTACCCATCACGAATGTAAGTACGCCACAAACGTCGTGCTGTTATGTTGTTTCCCTTCGTTTTCTAACATCGCACCACGTGGTTGGTGTTGGCTTCGTATAGCCCACAAAGCATTATGATGATGATCATCTTATCGTACTGTATGTATATCGCCTGCCATAGGCCGGCTGGCGAGCCAAAAGCTTTCGCCAGCAGCACGGCGACATTGCTGGTCACAATACGCGTTGGTCCCCCTTTTCGCGAAGCCACTGCTACGCTTCGCCGTTAGGTGCAACCAGCGCCATCTCGTTGATGATACAATGCAGTGCCGATAAGATAAGTAAACAGGGACATAGTATTTTCCGTTGTCGTTGTCGGCTGTTGATGTCGTCCAGATGTCGTCTGCTACTGCTTCCGCTGTTACTTCCACAAGCGGCAAACGAACTTCGGTAGATGCTTTGCCATCATCTGAGCATCACTGCAAACTTATTGCCGCAGGGCTTGGTGTCTGTTAACTATTGTCTGCTGCTGTGGCAGAAGGCAACGCTTAAGCCTTCAAATTGCAACCATCAACCGCTGGGTTTCGTTGCTCTTCCTGAGTTGTTTGTCCCCATCTCCGCAGATAAGTAGGTTAGGACGAAAAGAAGAGGCTGACGAAGACGGGAGTAAGCTATGGAGTGCAGGAGGAATTAAAGTGATACAGCTGCAAGTACAACTGTATTGGGTCTACTGTGAAAGTAGTACGCAGGAGTTGAGAAGATAGACCAGCGCGTATTACCATTGCAATATATATATATATGGCGGACACTATTGACGGTAGTGCGCAAACGAGAAGGAAGACATGCTGTTGAGCGAGGTGCAACAGGCAAATCATGACGGAGACGAACCCTATTGGTAATACGGTTGGTGGTGCAACCAGCTATAATTGTCAATCGAAAAGCAAATAATGCACAGAACCGAACGACTAAATCATTTGCAGGAGTGCCAACAGCCTCATGACAAACACGATAGGGAGACTCTCAACAGTGGCATAAACTGCTGTATAGAGGACACGACAAAAGGGTTGCCCACTGCTAGACTGGGTAGCCGTGACTCGTTGCAACTTTTGTTGACGTCGCCCACAACTTCCCGGAGTTCTGTTGCTAATTTTTCTCCGGATCGTGGCGTTCTTTTATGCATGTCGTCGCCAATACATCATGCATCCCCGTCTCTTTTGGCCGTTTACCGAAATAGTATAGCGGCAACGGGATACGGATAAAAGAAGTTTTTTTTTTCTATCTTTCTCTCATTATATGTTTTTCTCCCTCTAAATGGCCGAAAAGTACGACAGCACGCTCGCAAATCACATGGTGCAAGCGAAGCTCTGGACGCATCATCCCGTTAGATTGACATAGATCAGGTACCGAGCGACTTTTCTTTCGACTGTCATCATTGGTGTTGTTAGTATAGTAAGGGTATCGTAAATGGGAGAAGGACACAAGTGGTGCAAGATAAGGAGAAAAACGCGGCGATATGTAGGCGAGACGGAGCTGAACGAGGAATGGGGAAACAATAGCGGCAAATGGGAGAATCACGTGATAATCATAACAGTCCCTGCTGCTTGTTAGGGTTCGTCATTAACTTAACACCAGAAAGAAGTCAAATGTCATTGGAGTATTGCTTTCTCTTTAGGCTCTAGCCGTCAAATGAGCTTTCGGAAATTCGGGAAGCTTTCACATTGGAGCCCGATATTTTTATGGATGTGGGACGAAAATGAGGATAGAAGTAAATGCGCATCGAATATAGTTAGTCGTTGTTACGTAATGTCCTTGAATGTTTCCCTTTGTATGTTTCATCCCTATAGGGAAACAGTACTAAGCAAATCATAAAAAAAGGAAAAGTTATAGGGCGTTTGTCTCTTCAGTATAAGCACACTTGTGGCACATGGGCACGACTAAGTGTAACCTATTACTATTTAATTATTTTCCTCAATTACTGTAAATGTTATTCAGGCAACGACAAAGAAATAACTACAACAACAAATATAGGAACAACGCAGATTCTGACCTTCATTCTCAGGAAAATGCACATAAACTGCGAAAAACATTTCAAGTAACGGTACGTGCATACGTTATTTGCTTCACTGTTAGCGATGCCCTAGGGTTTCGGTGTCGCCTCTTTTTTAAAGTCTCCGAAGACATTTTCAGTACTTCACGAAGCATAACAAACACATCGGATCTCGTATAAAGCAGCCATCGCAATTGATACAACCTCAACAGTGTAAGCAAATACGAATTCCAAATAGTGTCACAGTAGTGTTTAACACATGTGGAAGCCATGGCTGGTGATTGAATGCGAAACGCAGCTGAAAAGATTAAATCTCTCGCCGACTTCAGTCGGTTGTTGCGTAACGTAGTAGTATCGTACGAAGAACGGTGACTCCATCTTGTCTATGTATGAAGGAACCTATTTACGGCCGATGTCACCCGTTCGTTTCGTGCCGTGATCTATACGAGGATTAATCCACGCCCAGGTCCACCACGAAAAACAAAGCGGAGGCATGGATGCGGACAATGCTCGCTATAGGTTCTGTTAGTTAGCTCGGCAGCGTTTCTCTCTCACAATTCGCCTTGTGGAGAGGCACGCTTTTATTACTGCGTGTCACAGCTGCTGAAATTATGGCGGACAGCAGTTTCCAAGAACCTCTATTGTCCCGATACTTTTCGAAAGTCGACATGTCGATGACTGCTAGAGAAGGACATATTGGAGATCTGTCAATTGTAATAGGTGTCCGCAGTGATAGAAAAGACGCGCTAGTGACGAAAAGCGGGTAAAGGTCGCGTCTGTCGCCTTGGGCAACCCCAGTTCGTCAGATACGACAACCGTGCTGTTTCGACAGAGATATAACCAGGGGATTTTGAGCGGAAATGGATATTCATCAAGGACCAGAGTACTTAGGAGACCAAAGGATATATAATGTCTTTCCATCTGACCAGAAGAGAAGGCGAAATGCGCTCGCACTGGCTCAGCTGGTGGATTTAGCTAACATTATGGTAAGAACTCCGATATACTGCGGCGTGTGGTGCTGCTACTTTTGGGGCTCTTTTCTTTAATCAATTTATTTATCCTCTTCAGTAAGAAAAGAGGATTGCGAAATCGAGTCGAGGAGAGAATATGGAAAAGATGAAAGCGTCAGTGGTGTTTTAGCATTTGCTATCGGAAAATGCTTTTCTTCAAGCTTTTCTTTAGGATACCCTTTTCTTGAGATACCTCCCTGTCACAGATGATATATCGGCGCTTCGCTGTGAATACGTGTGCATTTAGTTTATTATTAACAACAGTAATATTAATATTAGTAATAATGAAGTCGAGAAACATTTTATGCGAAATCAGAAGAAGCGGCTAGGGCGGATATAAAAGTAAATACAATTGATCTTCCACTGTCCATATTTGGACTTAGTAGTCGCTGTGAAGATACAGACCCATTTTTATTTTTACCATGTATATATATATATATAATTTATGTGATTTAACCCATACCAGATGGAGGGATACTAACGGCAAATATACCTCACACATGTTGTAGTATCCTCGATTGTTTGCTCGATTTTAAAAAATACGATGTTGCCACGCTGCCCGTCTTTGGCGTGGCAGTGAACGTATGCGAGCCCTCCGTAACCATCCGTCACGTCATATCACTCGCAGAACACAGACCATTCGTGTTTAAGGGAATCTTACTTTATGACTTAGGCGTGAACAAGTTATAAAGCCTCTCCTTTTTCTCTCGGTTGCTCTCCAGTGACTTCGTAATCCCCAAGTTTCCCTTAATGAGCTAACTACCTCAATACAGTTGAGGGGCAAAAGGTGAGCGGGAAACACATCGAAACTCGGGCATTTTCTCACTGACCCGTTATTGTTATCGTGTGAAAAATGAATTTGCACATCACCTGCTGTATTATTACTTGCGTCGCCTTGCCCATGTACGCGAGGGAGAGTTCGCCCCGTGGTTTCGCACCTAGTTCCATGCTAAATTCGTTGCTAAGTAAAAGACGAATGGGGTCTAATATTCGTAAATCGATAGAGTCGACACTCTGTTCTATTCTGTGAAGAATTACTGCATATATCGATCGTGCGAAGAGAAGAACCGATACTCTTCTTTTGCTAGCGTTAGCCATTTAGTGCGCGGGGACTGGACGGCTAGTCGACTAGCCTTTATAGATTACTGCTAAGCGCCCGGTTACCAGGCTCGCCATAGTAACTTTTTTCATTTCTGTCTCAATTCGCTTTGTAAGAAAAAGTTAGAAGGATGAATCGAGCAGAGAAAGCTTTTGACGGGACTGTGCCATGCATTTCATCAACCGATTGTGTTTTACTTGAAAAATGGATGATCTCAACGCTGAGCCTATGCGTATCGGATATTATTTAGAGCTATAACATTTATATGGCTGACACTGACCGTCAGCAGCTAGACTCCTTGACTCCTTGACAATAAGAATCGTAACTAAGAGATCATTAAGGTTTAGGCGGATGAATCATAACCTTTTTTCCCATTGCGCTTATATGCATATATTGGAATGGTGGTGCACCGTGTATAGCGTGAATTGGTCGAACAAAGGTTGACGTGAGGAACGCCTAACCAGGTTAAGAGCAGGCAGCGTGTACTCACTTATTTCTTGATACGAAACAAGTGTTCTCGAAGTATGATAAGGCGACTCATATATACCTGTTGGAATTATCCGTCACATAAGCAGTAATAGCGTGAATCCTTTGCTGAATAGCTGAAAAAAAAGCAGTGGTTGTTAAATAGAGGCGTCAAGTGCGAAAACACCCTACATTGGTGCATCTTGTGTAACCAGCTGCGCAGAATTTACTGTTCAACGCCAGGTTGTGATACAACGAATACAACGCCAGAACACGAGGTTGCGATACAGTGAATACGTAATGAATGGTTATCGAACAACGTCGGTATTTATACAGCGTATTAGAAGCGGCATTTGGCAAACTTTTCGGAAATATTCCTCTGTAAAAATTTTACCTTACCGATCTGCTTCCGGTGACGTGGCGCCAACTTATCGCGATAGGTGACGACTCACGTTGGTGCTTTCTTTGAACAGACATTCCCCCAACAGTTATCAGGATCCTTACTTGTTCCGAGGCCTGCTCGTCTCCACGAGCAGATCTCAGGTCAAGTAAGGACCCTTTCGCTTCCTGCCGCACTGAACTCTGTATTCCTGCCCTAGCCATGTTACAGTAGAGTTATCTGATGGTGGATCTATGGAGAGGGGCAACCAGAAACAGGCATAGCTGACGGAAGCAACCTGTGCAGTTCTCCCTTTTTCCGTTGCTTTAATACTCCCACAAGGAGTTGCCTTGTTCTGATCGTGGTCTTGTCTACACCGCTTTTCCTTACCTTAGACGACAACGGTGTCCTCTAAGTATATTGCATTAGATCTTTACCTTCTTTTGCCCGCCTCCCGTCGAGGTGTGGCTATAGCTCGTTCCTGTTACTACGCACTATATGTGTAACGAGTATCTGTTCAAGTAAGTAAGGCACGCGCGCTGGAGGCTAGGTGTCGGGTTTGCAATAGTATCCCCTGTACCCAAAAGGTGAACCCTGACTGCAGCCACGGATGCTAGCGAATCCTTACTTCGTTGAATCCCTCCGTTGAAATCAGGAGTTTCCCATCGACCACGAGAACCCGCAAAGTCGCCCCCTTTTTGAGCTGGATGGGGCCCATTTTTATTGCCTGACTGCCGACTGCAACTTACCAGCTACTGACTAACGGCGATCACCTTTGATAGAAGAGCAGCAGGAACCCAGCTCCTCAGTAGCCACAGGGGTAGCAGCAGCAGAACCACTGCAAAACCCTTGTCCTCTCGATAGCTGGTAGGCTCTTGTATAGTGGTCTCTGCTACCATTACTGCGACTACTTCGATAGTACGTATGAAAATGACCAATTCTTTTAGCTCAAAGCGTTTTCCTAGTCCTTCTCTTTCTCTCCATTACTGTGTTAGAGCTGGTTGGAGCTAGCTATGCCAAAGTTTTGTATAGTGTTCCTTACCTTGGGCCCTAACAGTGCAAGCTACACCAAAAGCACTACCACCTCAATCGTGCTTTCGATTCCCCGCTGCCACAAAAGGTAATATAATGTGATCCATGTAGAGACGACGGCTACTCAGCCTAGATGGACTTTCACAAGGATCAGCAGTAGCATGCAACGAAGCTCCACCACGGCTCCCCCAAGAAGAATATAGGGGTATGCGTCATGTTGGGGATGTTGCCCGATACGCCATAGTATGGCGTTATACATGTAATTGAAGTCGTAGAGGAGGGCTTGTCTAGCAGAAACTTAGTGGATAAAAGCTAGCGGCTACGGGCTGCGCCCGCCTTATATTTCGACTGCAACAACGCTGCGACGAGTAACTGATAGAACAGGCGGAAAGACTAGAGACTTCTTGGGGACAAGCCAGTGGAAAAGGAGGAGAGAGGTTACAGACAGATTGAGACTGTCACTGTCCGCTGTGGCCCAGTAGCGGCTATTGGTATAACGAATCTAAAATTATCTGTGCACTTGTCCCAGCACGAACCCTCATCGTTGAGGGCTTTCAGAAGTGAGGAGGTTGCACAGGAATGGCACGACAGGATCCTCTTTGCCGCGGTTGGTGGAATGTAAGGCGTGACGATTCGTACAGGCTCGGGGTTGTGTACTACTCGAGTCTAATCGGGAGCTCACTACCTAGGGACAAAGATCTGGACGACAAGCGGTCGCTATAGCAGCGAGACCGAAATATAGTATTTGTGCTGTTACCTCGTATGTGTGGACAGATAGATGTGTCGGTGCTTATTTGACCACTGGGTTCAGCTGGATTGGCGATTGTATGGCAAAAGCGATGAATGAGTCGGCGGCTTTAATCTTGGTAGGATGAAAAGCAATTTTAAGGTCCGCTTATGCTGGGTTAGATGTACAATGGCGGAATCTGTGTACTGGACAGAGACAGCACGATCCGAGCTTTCATTTTCCTGTAGATGGATATAACGAAAGCTGGAAAAAAGTAAATAGGAGGTCGTTGCTTTATATGAGTAAATGAGCTTAATACGGGGCAAGCTCAGTGTCTCAAGGTAAGCTTCCTTGTATTATTTCATATACTACTAACTTCAAGGGTTCAAAATGATGCTTTATACCGATGTTATACATATTATGTGTGAATTTTGTACTAAAAATTACTTATAAATTAATACAGCTGCCGAAAGGCGCTATGTTCGGGTATACGAACAGAGCAGCATTGGCCAGACAGGCCTTAATTGTGGAATTAATGGTTGCCATGTTACCGATAATTCATAAAGCCGAAGGCACAAATGAAAAAAACATCAGTGTAAAAAACACAATTGATTCAGTGGATCCTCTCGTTCGGATCATGGAGTTTTTTATTTAAACGATCGATATACGTGGGTGAAAAATTGACAGTAGAATATTTTTTGGGCAGGCCGTGAGAAAACCCAGTAATAGCAATCCAAATTCAATGCAGACTACGTATAAAATCCGTAAACGAAATTCGACCACCGTTCGGTTGTGTTTGAAGGCCGCGTCGCCCCAATTTTCCCTCAACATCTTCAGTTGAAAACTAGAAGGAAAGCAGCACGGCGCAAAGGTATGTCAACCCTAAGGCGGTTTACTTGGACGCCCAGCTAAATCTGGACGGGAAAGTCGAAGAGTTTTGAGACGTTAGCTCGATGGATTGGAACACAAGAGTAGGAAAAGCAGTTCAATGAGGTTTCAGCATTTTCGATCAGTTAAAGTTACCTCGTTGGTGGCTGAAACTAAGATAGAACGCCGGGTATTCTAGTGTGAGTAACCGCCCTGTGGCTGGCTTCTTTTTCGTCCATGGTCGTAGTATGTGATGGCGGAAATAAAGTTCTAGAAGGAAAGGAAATCAGCCTCCGAGGAAAGGGAGCGTCTTATAAAGATAAAGAAAGAAGAGCAATCGAAGAGGCCAGGGTTTAAAGTGAGACACCCACAGTAAGGAAATTACTTTTAAGGTGGCTACCTACTGGCATAGGTCACAACCAATGACCGCACTCAAATCTCTTTCTTCCACGATCCTCCTTCCTCTCGAGTCAAAACGGTCATTCCAACAGTGGCGAACTAGAGTTTTTTAGGAGCGAGCGGTCACGAGCTTTACCCTCAGTTTGTCGCGGGTCGGCGGTGATCAAAAGGTGAGGCGCAAAGAAAGATGAAGGCAAGAGGTCTGTTCCGCGGGTTCCAAACAGAGAGACAGCATCTTCTGCACTAACCGCTGTACATAGTTAGGGCAAACCAATGATTTGTTTAGATATAGCAATAAAGATATGTATGTTTGCTTTAACACTTCTGTTGCGTGGAAGACATCATGGAATAGAGCAAAATTCTTTCATAACACGAAAAATTATGTTATCTCTCCCATTTCTGTAGCTATGCCATTTAACCGGCGCTTTGACTAGTTCCTTAGCAGACATGTTCACACTAATCCGTTTATTGCTAGGACAGACGGCCGGACGGCCGCTTTTCAGGCCATAAATCCACGCCTCTAAATGACTGTACAGTAGTACACTGTAGACCATTAAAGGGAAAGGGCGGTCTTTGGCAGGCATGTCCACCTCTAGGCAGTCCCTCTATCAAGCTTTGGCTGTAGGTGGTAGTCCAGCAGCAATAACAGAGTGTGGGAAAAAGCCAGCGGAATTTCCGGCCGTATTCTTATCTTGAGGAAACTTATCAATTCACCACTGACCTAGCTGGAGAAAACGAGATTGAAGCTCGGTGCGAAATTTAGCCAACGGAAGAACGCAATCCAGGGCAGGTCAAACAGCGAGACAGACTGTAGTTTGTGGAACAGCGAGCGCTCATAAACGATTGCAAACAGAAATGGGATTGTTGTCGAAGTTGACTTCGATTTGGTTGGAGCGCCAGGTTGACTACCCTGTATCGAGTCCTAGCACTGGCAGTAACTGCACTACAGCGCCCCTAATAAAGGGGGCTCTTTACCACTGTCTTAATTATTTGGTAGGCCCCTGCCAGACCAGATCGGCAAATCAGCATTAGTGGCCAGCCTAAGAGGCCTTTGTTTTGGCTGGAGCCTCGATGCTTCGAGCTGAGCTCTCAAGATTCTCGTCTTCTCTCGCTCACTTCATTCGCTTCTACAGATACTTAAAGGTTGGTTGGAAAGTGCGGTTCTGCTCTATTCGATCCTGTTCCCCTGTCTATCGGCCGGTTATCGAGCCTATATATTTTTTGCCCCAGCTAAACTGGTAGACATAACCTGACTCTACGAGCAGACAATGATTTCTGCGGTGTAGTACATACGCGGTTGAAGCGAAAGCCCTAAAACTAGCAGCAGACGTCGGCTATGTAGTTTTGGCAAAGCGCTCGTAAGGTTATGTGGCAGAGGAGCCCAGGGTAGCTTATTTAGCTGATGGTAGCAGAGTAGACTCGTAGCCGGTGGTGTTGCCAGTATAGACCACGCAAGAAGGATTGAGAATTGAAGCCCACCGATGGACGCTACAAAGCTGGGGCACGAACCCGCTGACGGCTGTAGACAGCTGTCTGGCCCTTACCTTTGGCTGCCTTTGTTAAGTTGTGTCTCCGTGGGACCGGATCGGTAACTCCTACTTTCAGCAGAGGTAACGGCGAGTCAGAAAACTGTGTGATTGTATTAACCCCTTGCCTCGTTGATGTGGCAGCGAAGGGCGGCAACTTATATATGTGCAAGGATCTACTGTTCCTGCTTGTTTGAACCAGGGGACCCGTTCTTGTTTCTGTTGGCAACGAGAAACGGGGGGAGATGTGCGCCCTTTCTCTTGTCTCAAACCAGAAGGTGAGTCAAAGGATAACAGTCAGCACCATAGTTGTACTAGTCGTGGTTGTGCATAAACAGCGAAATGTGCGGCGGGTGACTTGGGCTGCGAAAAGGGTTCGCTTGGTTGTATGTGGCTATATCCGCGTGTGTACAAACGTGGCCATCGGTCGATTCACTTGTTCTCCGCTCGTGTGTGTACGCGAAAAGGTGCAATGGAGGAGAGAAGTTGCTGCTTCCGTTATAACGAGCTAGATCCATTTTATGTCAGCATATGTTCCTCATGCAAGCGATTGTAAGGAATGGCCAGTTTGACACGGACTAACTGTTTACCGACATCGGCCGCGAAAGCAGCCACACATACCCAGACATGCAGACATAGAAACCCACAGCGGGCAGCTAAAATAGAAGATTTCCTATAGAGTCGTAATTCTTGGCATAGCTTGCGGGTGGATGTCGGGTCAAAGGAACGCGGCCAGCTGAGGTGAACGGGTTAACCGAAAGCTATTCACTACCAAGATAGTTACGAACGTGACTGTAGCTTTTTGGAAGCTACTCAACGCTGTATCAGTGTATATGCCAAGGGAACGTCCTCATGAGCTGCTGATTCAGGCTAGAGTAAACTAGAAAATAAAGTTAAATTTTATTAAAAAAATACTTCTGCTTTCATCGATGCCCGTCTCATTCCCAAAAAGCATTGTCTGTTTCGGATGACAACAGGATATATATACAACAGTACTTGTTAATTACTTATGTAGTGATCATTCTGTTCTGCGTATTTGGTGGTATCCAATGCAGTATATCTATATTAGCTGATACAGCTGTGGGCCTGGCCTTTAAAAAGTTTTCGGAGAGATTTTCTTCTGAGTTGTTGTTCGAAACATAGCCACTCAGAAAAGACAATATTCGATATTGATCCTAAGGTACTTTTTTATTAAGGATTATTTTTATTTTTTTATAAATTTATTTTATAAATTATTTTTAAGGATATTGTCTGAGCCCCAAATGGTAGCTATCATCGCCATTCTACGAATCCACCCCATTGGTCAAAGCCAAACGCTTGAGCCGCCCTATGCCTCAAATGCATTAATTTCCGTATTAATCAACTCTAAAATGGTTCATTCTCAATTTTAAAGCGCCAGCTTCTCGCTTTCATACCTAGCACTGGCCTTCAAGCCTTAAACACATGGTTTCTAAGATAGACGCTTGCGCTTGCCTACGGTTATTAGCAAGCTACAAAATAGGCATGAATTCAAACCTGCATCCCCATTATAGAGTTTGTCAAGCTGGTCGATACGATAAACATATCCATGTCTTCCCAGATCTCAGGCTCAGGCCGAGATACGTGCTATATACAATGTCATGAAGCCGGAAGAGGCCGTCCTGTTTCAAGTGAACACACCAGAGTTGTGGCCTGACCAAGATACGACAAAGCGTTGTCTTCGTAGCAGCGTCTTTTAACTAGTACGATCGAACATCTGTCGGCCTAGAAGCATATTTGCGTTGTTCTGTGAAGCTAACTGACACCTTTGCGGCCCGCTAGACGCTTTGCAGATGTAGGATGATTAGTGGAGTAGCGCCTCAATGATAACTTCATAACAAGACAGAACTAAACAGGATGGCTAGAGGAGACTGGGAGAATGGACGAGGTACATGATTAGTCATATCGTAGCGTAGACGCGCGCGGGATGGGGGCCGGCTGGCAGACACAAAGCTGACAGAACAGCGTGGCTTGCGTGAGAATCATAGTCGAGTAATCGGGGGATTGCTGCTTGAAAAGGGAAAGAAGCCGCTAGTATAGTATGTGGTGGTCAAGCCCATTCCTTTTTCGGATGCATTTCGTGCTAAATTTTTAGCTATATTTGCTTGACTGGTTCGTATCTCGAAATGGAGTTGTTGTGAGAAAAAAAACATGAAGCATTTTTGCGTTTAGGAAGAGGCGGGGCTGGGCACAGTCGAATACGAGTGGAGGAAACTTTTTTCTTTAGTTGAATTTTGTATACTTGCGCGGCAAAAACCGTATCGCGTCAAACTAACTTCGAATGCGAAATTTATCGAGTGAAACTCAAGGGTGAGCAAGCTTCGGGTGACTCGATGGACGAAGGTACTACTGCTGAAGTCAATTCGTCAGCAATTTAACAATGTCGATTAAGACCTGACGTTGGATAGGGCGTTCGGAGTTGTTCGAGTATAGAATAAGCCTCACACGCGATGTTGATTTAATACAATTTTTTTTTCTGATTATAATCATAAAGCTATGTAGGTTATGTAAATACAAAGGACGATATGTAGACGCTACTACTACGATGAGCGTTACAAGTTTTTTTATGTATTTTTACAAGGTTTTTACTTACATATACACGAATTTTTTTTGCATATAGTAAAATAAAACAAAGTAAATTCTATGTCCTAAGTTATTTGACAAGTCTATTCTATATAATATATCATTGTACAGCTTATAGTTTTCTTGCATGACTCCACTATGGAGGCGCGCCAAGACTGCTACGGAAACTACGAATTTATAAAAATAATCTTCTTAAAAAATCCCTTTCTTATACGGTTAAACAACATTTTTATCCCACATTCGTTTAATGATTTTCCTGAACAAAGATTTTCATGATTAGTCCATGTTCTCATATGTAGCTTGCTTACCTACTATCTTTCACACTTTTATAATCTACCTCTGTATTTCATCTGTTTCTATTTCTAGCATATTTAGACTCAGTGTACGAGTAGAAGCTTAGGCCCTGTGCTATATTCGTTTGTATATTAAATGAAGCGCCGCTACCGCAACGGTACGCGAGTGCTTTCGGTATCCACCCACGGGTCCTTTCAACAATTTCGTCGTCTGTTTTGCTCGCATCAACCGCACCATACGTGGCTGTACTATACCACACGGCTCTGCGCCAATGTCTGTTCATGTAGAGATGCACATGCCTTACCAGGGTCCTGCCCACAACAGAGGGGCGCCGCGCTGGGTAGCAGCACTAGCAGCTGAGTGCGATGAATAATTTGCTGGCCGCCTTCGTGTGGCCTGCTCTTGGCTTGGCAAAGTCGGCCGCCCCTAGCTGCTTTTTCCTCCCGTCTTCCTTCAAGTTGCTACTGATGCTTGTCTGCCTCTGGTCGACTGGGCGGTCCGATCCGGATGCTTCGACTGAAGTTATTCACCTTTAAATCCTACAGCAACGCTGGCTACTCCGCTGTTCCACGCTTTCCACCTTGTTTTGGATGCACCTAGTCCAAGCCGTTCCCTCGTGATCCGTCTCATGCTCTTTTTGTGGTCCTCCGAGACTTCCATACTGCTTGTTCTGAATGGGTAGTCGGTCGAAGACTGGGTCACCACTAGCTACTGAATATGGTACTCTTCGCTGGAGATGCCACTAGAGCTGTGTCCAAGCTTGCCTTTGGGCTTTGGTTTCCTTAGTTCTAATGTCTCTCTTACGACCTAGGTATCCTTCGATGTTTAGAAAAGAAAACGGACCTCGTTCGTACCTTGTGTGTCTGTGTGCGTGCTCTCTGCGTGTCACGTTACTTTGTCTTGCAACGAACATTAGCGGGAGCGGCCTTCACTCATGTTCAAGGCTTCGAGACTTCGAAATCAAGGCTTGGCGGGCTCGAGTCAAATTAGCGAACCAAGCTACCAGACATGATGCTGTGCCTCTCTCATCTTTACCGAATCGCTCGCCATCGCACTAACTTTTTCAGTCCTCAAAAGACTAAGGCCACATGCCTCAGTCTCCTGCGTGGCTCCTAATCTGGCGTGGCAGCCCGCTTGTCTTTGTTGCCCATACAACCTTCTCTCCATAAGGCACCTGTCCCATTACGCTGTTAGCAGAGCGCTGTTCCTGCCTGTGTGGGCCACCTACTCAGAAAAGGAAGGCGTTCTTGACGTCGACGTTGTCTTCGGCTGTGACGACATGGAGTGGGTGCCAGTCGATGATGTTGCCTCGGAGCTGAAGTAGCTAGCTGGCCGCCAGACCGCGAGGGAGAACGACAGCGTATTCTTGTTTCGGTTAGCCGTTGTCAATAAGTCATGACGCGTGGTTTTTCTCAGATCATTCTCTGGACAGAAAGGCGCACCAGGAACGCGTACCCTACTCAGACACAGCTGGACGAGACTCGTACTCAGGCTGACCACTAGAGGGAAGACCAACGATAGCAGGCGAAGAACGCTTTATTGAACGGTAATGGACTGAGCAGTGTTAGCACATCGAAATAAAGAAGGCAATGCCTTCGTTTGCGGACCACAGACAAGCTGAGACATGTATGTTTCGAACGCGGGAAGGTATGGAGTGCTAGTTCAAAAAAAAAACGAACGGATCGTGTTTCCAGGAAAAACGGTCCGACAGACGTAATAAAACCGAAGTGTACATAGGGGAAAAGGAGCTATTAGCAACCATTTTCTGGTACTACGGTACTAGTTATTTTTGTTACTGTTAGATTTCACGCGAAGGCAGCAAAACATTTTTTTCATAGAGCCTAAGTTACGTCGACGTTATTGTAAATATAGTGAAATTATTATTTGACGAATACACAGTTCGAATAAAACTATTGAGATGACAAATGGGCTTGATAGTTAAACAAATAGCAGCTTGTGACCACCTGTTCTAGTAATCAGGCAAAGCCGAAATGTGTGCTTGCGATAAATAGTGACGCGTTAGGTGCTTCAGGTTGGAAATAAGATGCTGGGAGGTTCCCGCCGTTTGAAACGTCGGACGCGTGGCAGTTAAATCGTGGCCAACCGTATGTATCTTAATTAGACAATTACAGTAAAGCACCAGGACGCAAGTTAGCGTAGGTGGTGCATTGCGTTTAGAAGAGAACTCGAAAGTCGCGAACTTATTTTAGTAGATTACTGTTTAGCCTTGTGTATTTTTCATTACTCACTTTTTCGGCATATTTTCTGATTTACTTCTACTGACTCTTAGCCTTTTCCGTCCAGTCATGTCAATAGCACTGCACTAGCTAATCCAGCTAACTTGCCCCCAAATACGATCCTTTTTGCACTTTCCAATATTTTATAAAACTAATTTTCTCTCAATGGCAACAGCAGACGCCATCTGAGATTCAATTTCCTTCGAATGTGCAAAAACCGTGCGCTGTATTGAACCAAGCAAAATAACACTGCCACGATCCTCTTGCCTTACTTTCACTGCGTTACCAGTTCGTTTGGTGTCGTTATTACTATTATTATTGTTGTTATCGTTGTCGTCTGCAAAACACAAAAGGATGTGTAACCTTACACCGAATCATAGCCCGTCTTCATTTCAGATCATCCAGTGTTAACCAAGTTAAGCAAACTCAGCTATGCATACCGCGATTGTATCTTCTGCTACATTGTTATTGTTTTGCAGTGGCTTCCTCTCTCCTGTTGACTCCAATTTCGTTGTTTCCGCCGCCACCGCCATAGCTGCAGCTACTATCATACCCGGGTCACCGTTGGACTCGTACATCTCTGCATTTGACTTTCGTTTAAGTTTTGCTTTTGCGTGTGACGACGTTGGCGCTGACATGTATACAGCACGCACTAAACTCATTGGCAGGCTTGCTGATAATGTTCGTGATGATAATAACATAGAATGAGCTGCGCTGAAGCTTGGGGAGGTCGGGTTCCTGTCCGTCAGTCTCGAAAACTGACTTGTGTCAACGGAATAGGCAACCAACGTACCTACGTATCCATTACATTGCTAACTTAGCAGTATGCAGCCGGAAACGACGTGCTGGGTAGGCTTAGCTTGGACAGCTTTCCTCTGGGGTTTCATTACGGCAGCTTGATTGTCGAGCCGGCGCAGTTCAACTTGGACGTCAGATGGAAGCTGCGCTATTCGGTTTGACCTAAGCGTAGCAACAAACAGGTTGACGAGCTTCTGTAGTACCTTGCGCTATCGGCGACAAGTCGAAACAGAGGAACGGGCTCGTTATGGATCGCTTTCGACATGGGTTGGGCGAGTTTCACTGGGTTGTTGAGTTCATCGCCAGCGAAACACTGCGACCTCTGAGGTTCCCATATTCGTGCAAAGCTACGGCTACCGCTGCTTTGTCTTCCTATTTTTTTTCCTCTATTTATTATTGATTTTCGCTATTTCCTGGCGTTTTTCCAGACCATTTTTTCCTCTGCCTAACTGAGCCTGTGTTTATTTTCTGTATTCCTCAGCGAAAGACTGGGTATCTCTCATGTTCAGTGCAGTTGATGTCATTGTTGCTGGTGCTGCTGATGTTGTTTGTCTATGACAGTGTTGTTAGCTGTTCCTTATACAAAACTGCTCGAGAGTGACGGCGTCCCTCTCGTTCGCCCATGTGATCCATCGAGGCCATCTCCCATTTCGCTGTCTCTTCAGGTCTACCAATGCCACACGATCTCATGTGGTTTTGTGTCTTCGTTTCATCTGAACCTCCTTGAGTTCGGTTGCCATTCTTCCAAAGGAGATCCATTGACTGTTGTCTATCGCTGTGTAGTCACTGTCGGATCTACGTCGTCGAATTGTCTTTACCCGATCTTTTTCTCTGCCCAGAGAAGACACGCTGCTCTGATGTTGAAGGTTGCTTCAATTCCTTCCGCATAGTCTCAAGCGATGGCGGGTCCCTAGGCGACTAGAACGGCGATTGGTTGATGTGGTTTTATCGACATCAGCCAGCTGCGGCGAACATCAAAGCGAAAACAGATACGTAGACGCTACGCGAGCCAAAAACGCAAGCGGTTGATGCTTATACTCGAGTTAGCTTGTCTCTAGCTGTCTCAAGTGTTCAAATTTTCTCCCGTATCATCCGGCCATGTCTTTCTTCGTCTATGTGCAACCATGTCAGCGCGATCGATGCGGATTTTTATGCGACGTGTTCCTCGGCGGACGTTACATTTCCGTTACATTGTCTCTATAAAAAAAAGCCGTAATAGAAGAGGAAATTCGTCACTTTGGACGTTATTTTGGAAAAATCTTGTCTTGCTTGAACGTTGAAGCGGGCTTCGTTCGGCTGCGGCACCGTTGTTACTTTTGCGTTTTTTTACATATCGGTTTTTGCTTTTGTTGTCGGTGTGTATGCGTGTTTTTTGCCCCCTTAAATTTTCCTTTGCAAACTCTCTTCTATCGCATTTGTTCGTTGTTGTTCAAACGGGTTTTCTCGTGTCCCAAGTACCCTTATTTTTCGCGTAGATTTTGTCAACCCCTCAGCCCGCCCCATTTTTCTTAGCATCGTCGTCTGCTATACATCGGCTCCTCTACAGACAAGTCCATACAACTGTAATCCCGTACCCTCGTACAATGCTAGACATGCATGAAAAGGTCTCTTTCAGGTGATCGTGTTCGTCTGCTGTAAACGTCGCTCCAAATGTGGCCAACTGGCTTACCGTACTTTGTACCAATACTAAGTAATGGTTCCGCTAGCGCTTCTTCCATAAAGGAGGCGCTATTCGCCGCATTATTTCGAATTACTGTTGATCTGCATATACAAAGCCACATTAAAGAAATGCTATCTAAGTAGTTAATAGTGTTACATGAATATACAAGTTGTCAGTATTTCACTGGCGCCGTACCAAACCTGTATTGTTTGCTTCATCACAGCCTTTCACGTTTGCTGAACTTACGCTCACGACTTGAATTTATTTAGTTGCTGCGATCAGTATTGTTTACGGTTCCACCATATAGCCTTGCTACGCTCTTTCTTTTGGTCCCTATTTTTATAACCACTAAATGACTCACCAGCCAACCACTGGATGATTTGGAGCTGGTCCTGATTTAAACTCGGGCAAAGCTAGGGGTAACCACGGTGGGACAGAGTCGTAGTGAAGAATTTAAGTTCGTGTTCTATTCGGATCTATATGGATATATTGCCGATTCATTTGTCCACTTATTTCACAGTCTTGATGTTGGTTTATCTATGAGTCGATCTGCCTGTCCAATAACGCCCAAAGATTCGAGGGAAACTCGGGACAGAAAAAAACATGCATATGAATGCACTCTTCTAGTGGACGGCCTCCGCGCCCCCACGGGGTTGTCGTCGTGTTTCTTCGCGCTGGTACCGCTTAAAGGCTCCTGCAGCTACTTTCGACAACGTGGAGAACAAAGCAGGTAAATAGAGCGGTCTCCCGCTTGGTCGGTCGACGTCGTGCCCTTCTCATTCGAAAAGTGCAAGCTAAAGGAAGGCCTAGGCGACGTGAATTCGGCAGGGTATGTTCGCGTCTTCACCGTAGGTTATGTATAGCTGCAAATGAGACCCCAAAGGGCATCTGAAAACTAGAGGCAATAGGGATCTCGAGAACGCCTCAACCTTGAACGAAAGTAAAGCCCCCCGATACAAGTGTCGCTACATGTATAACCTATATTTCACCTTATGCGATGTGTGACATATATCAAGTAATTATTAAAAAAAAATCAATTATTTTTTTATCTTCTGCTTACTACTCGTATTTGTGTGTTAGTCATGAGGGTATTGTTTCGTTTGTTAACTGCTGTTCGTCCATACTACAAGCCAAATTCGAACCACGTACATTGGCCTAGTATTGATATTAGGTACGCATATGTCCATCGACCTCTATAGGCCTTTCTCCTGACTTAATCTTACCCATCATTTAGACTTTTCGTATCCATGATAGTCGCACGCGTAAAATATTATGTGTACTACAGTGTCACTGTAACAGTAGCAAAATGCGGCACTTTAACGGTTAACCCCACAAAGCAAATTCAGGCAAAGCAGGTAGACCTCGTTTTCTTTTCCAGTCAACGACGTTCAAAGAGTTCGCCTGCTGTTTCTGCTCCTGCCATCGCATCCATCCATCCTTATATGAAAAAAAAAAAAAAAAAAAAAAAAACCAAGAAGTTGGTCAGAAGCACCGCCGACCCTTCATGTTGCTTTTTCTGTGTATAGCTTTCGTTTGTATATTCGCGTATACCAAGCTGAACAAGCAGGGGGCTGCATCTGCCCGCCAACCAGCATCTATGAATAGACAGGTTCTTTTATATGATTAGCACTTGAGCCTTTCTACTGCGACTACTGGCGCTGCTGCCGCTAGCGGGTCCAAGTAATGATCAGTAGAAGGTTTACTGCATGCTGAAACCTGTCGTCGTACGAGTCAGCTGTAGTGCAACGATGTCAGCACATTGGCTTCGGTTACTCACTGTCGATACTACGACTTCACTGTTCGTGTAATAGTTGTTACACAAACAGTAGTTCTCATGGGCTCACGGTTATTACCAATGTAATATATGCTATCTGTCCCTATATACGGTCGAGGGCTAGCTCCGTACTTACAGTGATAGACGATATGCCGCAGCGGATTCGTCGCTTTATGTAGATACGTTAGGTAAAGGGCGACCAAGTGAGCTCACGTGCACCAACGGAATCTTGGTAAAAACATGTTTTTGGTGGTGATCTCGCACTAAACGTGGTATTGGTTCTCGGGCCTGAATATGATCGTTATTAAATTTGTTCAACTAGACCGAACGGAGTAAATAGAATCGCAGTTTCAGTTGGTGTATGTAAAATCTGTATGCTTGTTTGCGTGAACTAGAAAGGCGAAGGGAACCTATTCGTTGATCCAGGTGTGGAATTCTCAAAAGCGAACAAAGTACTGCTAGACTACCCTGCTACTAGCATAGAGATACGGTTAGTTGTCATCGAGCGTTTGCTCTTATTTGCGCAATACTTCTGTGTAGCAGGCTTTTCAACGTTTTCAATACTCATCGTTTGCACGTAAAGCCACGACACAGTCCATGAAGGTCTACACTTGTATTGCTTTTCGCGTCTGCTCGTGAAAGACGAACATACGCGTTTCTGCTAGGGACATCGCCGCCGAGGAACCGAATTTTGTCTGTAGACAAATAAGGGACCTTGCTGCAAATTGCTTGTAAGGACCTAGCAGCGAGCGTTACAAAGTGTTGCACGTCACCATAGAGACATGAGTAGCGTCGGCAGAGCTGAATTGTCCCTGTGGTGGCGAGATGCAGACCGTAGTCGGGTTTCGGTCATGGGGTAACGCAACGCTTCTAGTGAAGGTTACCAACCGGACTGTTCTGGCTGCAAGGATCGCCTACTTTGTCGAGGCCTCCGTGCCGACGGGACTCCGAGACAGAGTTCTAACGGCGTCGCCTTCCGCTCGCCGCCTTCGACAACGCTCCCCACTTCTTCTCGCTCATAGACGAATGACGCCGAAGGCGGGCGCTCATGTCGCTACTGCTGCTGCGAGGGTGAACTCTGTGCGGCGACCGCGGTGACGGCAGTGGTAGCTGGGAAAGGAATTGAAAACTTTTTTTTGTTCGCTTGTGGTATTCAACGTTTCACACCCGCCCTTTTCCTAGGTTCCTTTTCTCGCCGATTGTTCGCTCGTTCGAAAGGACGTCCTTCCGTTTTCGCTCCTGTCTGTAGCCAGGGCTACGTAGAGGTTTAAGCCTTTACGGGTCCTTACTACGACGTTTACGGGTGGCTGCCGTGACAGAAGGTTAGATGCTGGCTGTTTGAACACGGGGCCTACGTTTAACAGGAATGAGAAGCGATGGTAGCTGTAACGATGACGCTTATTGCAGGCAACAATCTAGTCATCATGAGGTGAGAGCTGGCGTGAACTGTTAGGTTGTTGATAAAATAACCAACAACCGACATTCTTTATATATGTATATACACTAGAGCTAAGTGACGTCGCCCGCGCAAAGGCGTTTCCGGCCGCGGCTGTTCCAGAGGCAACAGCCACTATATTCGCCTGAGAAATACTAGCGAGTGCTCTCTATATAATAAACGACGAGTTTCGATGCCCAAAGTAAACGTGGCACACAGAATCCACGGCATACACGAAACAACAGATAGTTAAGGTTGATAAGAGAAACACAGCGTTTGTTTTTCCAGCCCAGCAGTGTTGTCGTCATAAGAGTAGATAGATGTCATCTACTTGTACAGACTCCGATATCTGCCTTGTCTCTACTGCTGATACACACCGAACAGAACAAAAAATTTCGATAGATACTCAGATCATGTGTGCTGTATCTGCACTGCACGCGGCTCAAAGCAATCGGTATCTAACCATAGATAAGCGTCCCGTGACGATAGGAGTGATCTTAGCTTGAATCACAGAACTGGCAGAGCAATCCATTGAAGATCAAACAGAAAGCAGATTAAGAAGATGCAATGCAAGTTGCCGTCCAAGTCAAATCTAGCAAAGAGTTAGTATCCTAGCTATGAATAAAACTCTTGCTAAGTCGCTCAAGTTCTAGTGCCGCTTGCTTCAAACACGTAAAACTGCCCAGTCGATGTACGTGACGCTGTGGACGCCGGCACAGCTGACGAACGCTGTCTGCTCGCGGTAGCAATTTTAGCAGACGCTCGCTACATGTCGCGCCACTGACATCGTTTCCAGCCCATTTTTAGGTCTATCCCTGCCTTCGTACTCATGCCGCGTACGTCTTATGTTGAGCGCCGTACAGCATGGCTGCGTTCCAGCAGAAACAAAAACAGTAAAGAGGGAGGACTCTCTTCGTTTCTTTTTTTTTTTGCTTTGGTCTGGGTGTTTTTGTTGCCGATCTGCTTACAATCCAGACAATGTGGTAGGTAGAAGTGAATTTTTGTATGTAGTAATATAGTAGTAGTAACGTAAGAACAAGTTTATCAGTGGTCAAGCTGGTTTTTAACAAGACCGACATTTTGGTCATAGAGTCAAATTTCTTCAGCTTCTGCATGTAGTCCTGAACAACAAATGCGTCTTTCTCACCATTTCGCGACATTTCGAACAAAAGACATACAAATGCTTTTCGAGAGAAGCCTGAAAATTATGCTTGAAAATCCAATTGTTACGATTATACATGTTGAAAGAATATAGGAAGACGCTAGAAATATAGCCTGCAACAAGCAAGAACGGGGCAATCTAATATTAGTCAGACGAACCCAAATTTTTTGCTTCATCTCATTACCGATAGCTACCTGCAGTAGAACATTGCATCTAGTTTCGTCTCCCGTTTCAGCAACCGCTATCTTATCTGCTGTAGCAATCTACGTACCGCATGTTCTGAACATTTCAACCGCAATTGTCCTACCCAGTTGCGTTTGTTCCCGCCATTTTTGAGCTGCACATCTCTACTGAAGCAGCGCTACTTGATGCGTGGTTCGCACCAATTTTCTTTGTCTGCTTTTGACCCACTTGTCAGTAGCTGCTCGAGTGGACCGCTCTACTAAAGATGTAGACTCTCCGCAACCAACCCTTATCTTGGCCTAAAATGGCCTTTTCTCTTTGCTACTAGAAAAGTAGTCTGTATCTGGTTCGGGATAGGCCTATTACGCTCCCCTCTTTCCAATTTGCTTCGCGGGCGGGAAGGCGGAGGGTGGTAGCTGCGAGATGAGGCCCATTGAACTCGACCAGTGCAACAACTCGTTTTCAGTCTACGTTTATAGGACGGCCCTGTTTCCTTGCCACTGGCCGTACTAGGACACACCTCGTGTTGGTGATAAGCATGGGAGTCTGCTTCTGCTTCGGCCATAGTAGGCAGAGGCTGAACGCTTTCTTACTCGTGTGGCCGGTGGCTATTTTGTTCTAAGGTTTTGGTAAGCAGGTACTCTATAAAAACAAGTAGGCAAAAGTATACAGTAGCTACTGTTCGTCCAGCTAGAACCTTCTTATTCGCTTGCCTGCGCTCGTGATGGTATTATTGTGTGAAAAATAATTTCACTCTTACTGTGAACATTCGAGCGTGTACTGCTGCGCAATACTATAGATGCTAACGGTGATCTTGTTGGTTGCCGAAGGCCCTAGCGACCCCTCGAGCAGAATGCTCTGTTGGGCCTGAACTGTTTTATTCCGTTCTTCAGCGACACTTTACAGACTGCTATACCGCAGTACGGACATAGCGTGCGAAAACAGAAGCTGCTTCTTAGAACAGCCACTGGGTCTACAATGGACGCGTATTTTACCATTGTTGCTTATTGCTATCTTAGTTCCCTGCACCATCGAGTAACTGGGGTGTCTGCCGGCCTCATATAACGACGAGGCATGCGCATTCAGGTGGATGAAGGTCGTACTTTGTATAATTGCGGTGGACTCGCATCGTTGGTAGTGCGCGCATTATTGCCGAGCCTCGCGGCCAGTACCGCATTATTGGTAAGGTAACGAACAGGCCAGCAACATCTTGTTAAAGCAGGAAGGATGAGTTAGCCAATGAAGGGGCAGCAGAATAAGACCATGGCAAAAAGCCTCCTGCGCGAATGGACATAAAGTAGGTGGAAACAAACTTTTAGTACTTTCATATACGAACCCATAGGACGAGCAGTTACTTGCACTACCAGACCCATCTACACTTTTAGTCACATTCAAGTACATGGCGACTATCAGGTGGAAAACGAGTTGGAAGCCAGCTTTCGCTGAACTTACCGGGCTGTATCCATTTACGAGCTACAGCGTTAAGCACCTCTACAGTGCTATACCCCATATGTGGTCGGCATTTGAACAGCAACAAAAGCAACGACGACGATGGCAACAACAACAGCCACAGTAAACACACAGTCTGTTCTGTGCAGACGACTTTCTATAACTAGAATGGCACAGTGGCTATTGCCTTTTACCAACAAACGAGCATCGTTGTGGGGGTACTTCAGGCCAATTGTAAGCAAAGCTCCCACATTCGAAGCCGACCTGCGCAGCGTATATCGCCATATTACACGTGGTTGTTGTTGTTACAGCTACTAATACTGTTGCTGAGTTGGGGTTATGCTCCCTGCGATTTGCGACCTTCTCTGTGCTGAAAAAGTGTCGGACCCTAGGACTAGCACATAGATCGGACCTCTGTCGACGTTAGGTTGACGAAGGTTGGTACGGGCGAAACTCGCGCGAACAGCGTAGTGCGTTAAGGAACTTGCTGAATATTTACCAACGTTATAGCACCACCATAGCGCCACCGTAACTGAAACCACTATAGGTCGTTGTTACCGTTCGCTGCTCTTATTAGCATTGGTATTATTATTATAATTACGGCGGAATAACGTTTGCTTCTGCCGTAAACAGTCTTCACACTGTCAAGTTCTTGTTGTCGTTAATGTTGTTCTCGTAGTTGTGCTAAAGGTTGTAACTATTTGCCTTATGTTATAGATTTCGAGTTGTTAAGCTACTTGGTGCTAGAGAACTTGACTGGTGTCTGCAAGGGTCATAGCCCTGATCTGTGGTACGCTAGTGGTAGTATAAATACATGCGATAGTATCTTCCAGCCGAATGGTAAGAATGGCCTGCGTCTGTGGTGGTACGGTGGTAGCCATTGAGTCGAAGCTTTTACAGATCTCATTGCAGCACTCGTCTTTTCCTGCCGAAGACATTCGTTCGAGCTTTGTTTACAAACAAGACCTCTGCGTAGGCGAACGATCGGAAGAGGTTAACATGCATGCTAGTTGTACAGGGTAGTGTGATTGGTATCTACGGAAAAGCGAGACGCTTAGCAAAAGTAAGGCCATTCATAGTATACGGATAGGAAGTGGATGGCTGGAACAGAAACGAAAAGTGTCGGTGCTCCCGGGACAACTTATGTTTACGACTATCGTCTGTCTTGGCCTTGTTCGCGCTGAATACTGCAGTACCGGAAACGCGTGTGCAATGCGGGGGTCTAGCGATTGCAATCGCTGTTTCTTATCCATCCACATCGGTGATGCTGAACTGATGAGAACGTTCTACGATAACAGAAGAGCTTACTAATATCGAAGCAGTATCAGGAGCTTGGCACATCGGAAAAACATAGGGCTGGTACAAACAACAGTTGATACCAGAATCGGATTGTGTTGAAACGTGTAAATTGTCTACGACATCGTGCATCGAGGGAATCAACGCCCATTTTTTCACCACCGTTAGAGATAAAAAAAATTAGAAATAAAATATATTCACCTTTACTATTATTTGGTTGATCAAAGGATTCGATTGATGTTTAGCTTGAATTTCGCATTCGTTTGATACAAGTTTTTTTCCTTCAGTCCTTTCCTTTCATGCGGAAAAATTAAGCGTATAAATGGCGGAGACGCGTACACAGGTAACTTACTCTATTGATGAATAAGTAGACAAAATAACGCTAAAATACGAAATGTTATACGATGAATTCAGTTGACGAGGATGCGCACTTCCATTAATATAGTAAGTATGTTTTATCTGCATTTTCAGGCGGTCGTAGAGTCTGTGACAGCTGCGTTCGAGTACGCCGATATCCCACTGGACGTAGGCAAAGCAGTACAACCTGACATGCTTTTCGACAGAGACCACAAATTTGTCTATGTAATGACCGAAAAAAAGGTAAGCGCTAATAGTCATCGTATGAACTTTTTACCGTTGGGCCCCTAATCAAGCTTGAAACGATTGAAAGATGTATAACCGTCGAGTGCGTCAATATGCTTCCTCAGTGTGCACGGCGCTATCCACTGGGGGCCACACTTTTTGGTAAAAAAAAAGCCACCCTAACCCTTAAATGTAAGAATATTGTCTTTAATCTTTTTGCCCTTCTATATTATCGCGACTGTTCAGCTTTGTAGTGGCATGTCACTATACGCGTATTTGAAGGTCTTCGAGAATCTTCAACCTTGCAGCACAGACTCTTGAAATTCAACTGTAAATATTATCATCAAAGGGTTCACTGCTGAATGATGCTGTTTTAGTCACTTTCAGTATATTGCTATATATTAGTGATTCGATCTATCCTGTTTTTGTCGTAGCAGGTACTTCTTAAGTGCTCCTTATCTAACAAGCCAGCCAACCAGATCACTGGTCCCTTTTCAATCTGTAAGAAAAACAAGTTTTTTTTCTATCTCGTTACAACGCGGACTGTCTCTTCGACGCACTGGGCCCTGGGTGATATTCTTGATACAGTTCTCTGTGTTCTTTCCTAAACTTTCCTTTGTTCTTTGCCATTTCTCTATATTTGGTCCTTACTGTCGTCAATCCCTGCGGAACCCCTAATGGTCCTACTTCTGCTGAATCTCAACTCCTGACTACTATTTTCGATTTGGCCGTTTTTCGTCACTTGTTGCTCGTATATCGTATACAAATTCGCCATCTCCCTGGCACTTGCTTCTTACGATTATCCTACTTCTTTCCGTTCTGATTATCGTATTTTAGACAGCTTTTCTGCCTGTGGACAAATCGCTGGAGCTTTCCGTAAATGCGCGCTGGGTCTTCCGCTGACTGACTCGGGCGACTTCAGCGCCATGCTTCTTTGGCAAGCAGATGAAGCTTTGGTTGCTACACTCTCTATATAGTGGCCGTACAGCTTTTGCGTTGTAGGCTTCTCGATGAAGAAGGAACAGAGCCGCTGGTCGTTAAACGAGCTGGGACAAACCATTAAATTTTTATCCAGCGTACACACATACATGCACACGATGCCGTGTCGGCCTGATGTTACCGTTCATGGTCGTTATTCATTGGTTGTGAGTAAGCTCAACATGCTAGGTTCATCTTGAACTAACGTGCGTTAACGCTTCGACGAGGATGGAGTCCCCTTCTATTTAAAGCAGACGGGGCTGAGGAGGGGTGCGAAATAAAGGTGGCTAAGGATCCTTTGTACTCGCCTTGTAATATACGTTATTGCTGTTTAGAAATGAAGTTCAGTGGACGAAGAATAGGGTGAGAACCGATGATTGGCTGTCTTAAGGGATGAAACGGGAATGGATCAGCGGCGTAAGTTCATTTGTACTACTTTGTAGATGCCGGTGGACAGTGATACGCTAACGGATTTGAGGTCGATAGCGTCTAACAATATCGGCAACGAATCAATGTGGAAAATGTATGCAGGATAAAGCAAATGTCCTGCGTTTGTAAAGCAGACGGACTAGCTCGGTGCGCCATAATCTTGAAATGGAAAAGAGCTCGGGGTTTTGATATACTTGAAACGCGTCCTGAGTAACAAAATGACACAAGTCATTTGGGAGCAATATATGCTGTTGGCCGCTAGATAGTTAAAAAATAAAGGAATATTCGCTACTGCTTGTATGTGTACACAAAAAGATCGATTTCAGCGTTGCACTTCCTCGGTAAACTGGCTAACGTCAATTATTTAACCTGTGCCTGTTTAATCTGTTCACTTGATAAGTCCAATCTTGATAGACGGCTAGTTTCAACTTTTAGAATGTTTTTGCTTTCTTTGTTGCTCCTTTTTGTGACAATATAGTAGATAATAAGTAAAGATGAGACTTCATGGCGGGAAAAGTAGCCGAAACCGCACTGTCTAAACAGATAAATAAACAAAAAAAAAAGGAGAACGTACACAACTTAGTTGTGCCCAATAGACTCTTTTGTTAAACATCTGTTTTGTTAGTTTCTTGTGAAGAATGATGACCTCACGTCACAAGTCAAGTCTCTCGGCCTCTACACAGACGAGACCAAATTATACTACGCAAGCATATGTTTCCTTGCAAGAAGATTCCTTCGTCTGGGCGCGAGATGTACGCGGCCATCTGCTCTAACCTCTTAATGCCCCACTGCACTGTTCGCCCTCTGCAGACATTCGCATTTCGACGCTAGGTCTCTCTATGCTTGAATGATTTGCCTTGCACGCGCTTGGCCTTTGATCCGTTCAGCCGGCCGCTTTCTCAAAGATAATGCCACTGACATCATCCAAGCGGAGGCACCAACCCGGTGCCTCCGTGACTTGAAGGGCAGTGCGTGATAAAATATGAGGATTCTCTGTTCCTTTGCTAGCATCAAATAGCGGAGTATCCGTGTACCTTTGGAAATTTGGTAGGCTGCCTGCTGGTGAAGTCATGGCCCAGTGCCAGCAGCATTAGTACTAGTAATATAGTAGAGTCCCAAGAGCCTATGTATGAAGCCACGAGTATGGATATCAATTGTGAAGCATATTATGCTGCTGCTGCTGCTGCTGTTACTATGTGCTTTCCACGCCTCATAGCGTCACTCGGCTATTCTATGTGCTGCCGTATAGATGCGGGGCCAAGTAAGGTCGCGTCTTTACGAAGAAATGAACAAGCCTTCAGTATACGGTAGAAGCTTGGGTATAAGTAAGGTGGGGTGGTGGAGCTCTTTCTCGTGTGACTCATTCGGTTGCCCGAGGCAGTTCTGTGCGCCCGTGAAGTAGTTCTACCATTCTCCGATCCACGATGCCGCGCAGCGAGAGTGGGCTGTGAATAAGCCAAAATGTCAAGACATTTTGTCTCATGCTTGTTCTCTAAGTACCTGATGCTTCTTAAGCTTAGGTATATCTTATGGATCTTTTCCAGATATCTTTGGCGGTATACGGATTCAATACGCTGACACTAAATATTTGTGCTAGCTCTTCATTGTCGAAATGCTGCTAAATAGTAGCCCCAGTAACTAACTCTGCAAGGGAGATGCGCTATTTTGCTTGTTCTTCGCCATCGATGTATGCTGTGTTAGGTAGTCAGGGGTTGGGGGTGTTGACCTCTAGTCGCCGAGGCACTGCCGAAACGCAGACAAACGATAGGTAACACCAATGCCCCATATAATATATACAATACCCTCTCATTTCGGTCTCATGGTGTTTGGTTCTGCATGAAGAGGCGCAGTGTACATTATTCAGTGCTACCGACTTCTTGCCCTTTGCATGCTGTGAATAAGCGAGATATTATGGGATCACCGCATTTGCGTGCGTTTGCTATAGTTAGTAGTGTTAGGAAATTGACAAGGGCCTCGTTGGATGAGATTCGTTGGTATTTCTCAGAAACCCATCTTCCTTTGCATTTTATACAGTGTTATGTGCAAGCACGCATGAATAATTTCCCTCTGTAACACTTTTATGTTGCTGGCGAAAAAGACCGGATATTGTGCCGGTGACTAAGAAAACTACGATCTGTCCAATTGATTTGTATGTAATCTCTTCGATTCAAAAGGCATTCTTATGAGCTTTGTGCTGGGTCGATCCTCGCGAACTCCCTCCATGACCAGTTTCGCATCTGCAGAAGAAGTCAATAAACAGACGCCGCATAACAAGCATGTTATATATATATACATATATATTTAAAACATTTTTTTTTTATTTATCAAGTTTATTCAACTCAAGACGTAATTATAGGTACTACTTGAGACGTGTGCAACGTTTTTTCGTGCGTTTGTATAGCCGTTTGAGTAGTGCGATAGGCGTTCTCTCTTTTCATAGATACGCTTTCTTAGTTGCTTTCGATGTCCCGTGGCGTCGTTGACTGCGCCATTCTTCTGCGGGGGTGAGGTCCTTCTTCTACTTTCATCTCATGGTTTTCTTTCTAGCATGTCCTTTCATGTCTATATGCATAATACTTGAATAGCTGTCGCGCGCGTGCATTCTTCTCCTTGGGTGATCTCGCCACTCGTCACCGTCGTAGACCAATAACCAAACGCAGTGTGTAGGCTTTTCATTGAACGTACTCTCTGACGCCAATCTTATTTCGAATCGCTCATTGCATTGGCTAGCAGCGTTTTTTGCCACTTTGATGTTGACGAAAGCGACCCAGTCATGGTTAAACTCCTTCGATAGACATGAGGCTGTTGGCGTGCAGCTTATGTCCGCCCCTCGTTTGCCTCTTCCAGTTTACAACTCATGCTTAGTTTTGTCTCCGGTTGTCAGTACCTCTCTCAACCTCGTTGCACATTGGCGTGTGGCCTGCTTGGTTTACGGATGTGTAGTTTCGGATAGAGTCCTTTCGTTCATCCTGCCTTGTGTGTTTCTGCGTAGTGAAATGTGTAGGGCTATGAGGTACAAGTGGCGAGAAGCAAGGGACTTGCGACCTAGGCTTAAGCCTAGGGGTAAAGTAGAGTGACGAGTAAAGCAGCACAAAACGAATTCCTATGCAGCAGAAGTTGTTTGGTTTAAGATTTGTAAAGTTTCACGTTAATGTTACCTCTGTGTCGTGCTGTGCAGGCTGGGCTGAAAAGCGTAACCAGTAGCAGAAGCGGGAGTATAGGCTGCTGAGATGGCAAAGAAAACAGGGGCATGCCATCACTTGGTGATGGCACGTGGTATGGAAGCTGGGCCAAACCAAAGAGAACCACACGACAACAGTACGCTCTGGGAGATGTTGGGGTCGCATTGCGTGCGACGAGAATGTAGCAACAGACTTTTGAGAGATGGATTTGTTTGGCTCGTCTATCAGCCCGGCATGGTGCAGGCAAAGGCAACCATAGGTAAATGTATGCAGCAGGCGCTACCTTGCCTCTATTGGGGGTTCTGGATGTGTTATGGAAAAGGATGTCGGCGGGGCGAATGGGTTTGAGCCACTTGAGCTGTATGTAATCTTGGCTCGCACTTTGTACTTCTCCCGAGTGGCACGGCTTTCTTTGGATGTATCTAGCTTCCGCTTTATCTTCTATTACCAAGGTGTCCCTTATGCTGAAAAGGAGGCGACAACTTCAGACGCGAGACAAATATCCTTTGGCAAATAATGCCAATCGCAGCCTGAGCAACGACGCCTGCACAAGACGGAGCGAGAAAGCGGGAGGCCCTCATATGTATTTCTATATATTTCTTGCTTTTTCTAGTATGATTGAGAGACGCGATACGTCCATAGTGTGCCAATGTGGTCAGGTGGTGAGACAGCGTACCGCAAACAACATCTGCAAGGTCTTAGGATAAATGTCGATCGGTTATGAAAGATGCTATCATCACGGATTCGTCGTCAAAACAAGCCGACAAAGCATACGTGTGTGTAGAAAAAGTAAAGGAAATGAATGGAAAATGTACAAACTCGCTGGTTGTGGCAATTCCGAAAATCCTAAATAATCGTTATCGTTTCATCACTTGTCTCGTTCACAATTCCATTCGTATCGCATGCCTTATTCTACTAATCTAGTAAATTATCCTAGGCAAGTTGCCAGGTAACCATGGAAAAAATTTAAGCGCTGGGTAAAGATGGCGACTGACTGCAACTGCAGCAATTGTACTCAAAGTGAATGGTCTGCCCGCCATGTTGGTCTTCTTTTGCACCTTCTTTCAAGAAAGCAGCACTGTCCTTGTATTTACATCAGCACGTTATATTTATTCTTACTCGAATCAGGCTTTAATAGAGCAATCAAGACTGAAACCATTCGACATTTTGCTTTTAGTGTGTCTTGCGTGACTGCGTTATTTTCGTCTTTCTCGTGGAATACTGGAGGAACTAACACTAGGGACAAATGCGGGAGGGGTACGTTTTTTTGGAGGATTCCTATTGTCACCGCTGCTGGTGCGTGACATAGTTAAACGTGAGCTACCATTAGTTATCTTCATTATCATATGTTAATCACTCTCATGCTGAATAACGTTGTCGTACTGTCCCATTCATCGCCCTCTTGCTTTGCCTACTTTGGTAACGATGCCTCGACGACGCAAACGCCTCGCATTGACGATCGTCTGGCACCAAGGGCAATACAGACATACTCTAGGAAAAAAACCTATAGACCAACCTCGCCAGAGACAAAAAGATGGCGGCGTGGGTCCAATCCATTCCCTCGACGTATTCACAATGCCGCCATGATCGGCCGTCTGTTTCTTCGTCTTCTTCATTGTGGCGCTGTTACTCCTTAGGACGGAAGCGTCCTCTGTACCCCGGGTTGTGGCGCCCCTGGTGGGTCGGACGGATTTAAAAGAAACGGGTTATTGTTGGCTGCATCCCAAGTCGCTCAAAGTCCTCGGCCTTCAGACAGATGGTTGCAGGACGTTCCCGGGGCCATTCCCGGCTATGACCGAACCGATGATAAAAGCTTTTTGATGAAAGGCCATACACACTCCTGCTTGTCGTAACATGTCTCATGGATTATTAGGGTAAGCGGGCGGTTGTTCAGGAAGTTGCTACTGACTGCGTAGAAATTCAGCAGAGAACAGGAAGCGGGAAGGTCTTGAAGTCATATTAAATGGCTGCCCGCAATGAAGAACATAAGAAGGATCGGAAAGGGGAAGACGTGTTAGAGCACGTAGAGTGACCGTCGCGGCAGAATACGTGTTATCCGTGGACGGACCAGATCTTTAAGAGAGCAGTGTACAGAGGCCACGGACAACGCGAACATGGCTCTGAATAGTATGATGACGGTTGCATATACAATATATGGTCTTAAAGGCTAAGGGTGATTGGTCGTTTTCACATTCGGAGGCTCAGCTTAGTCCATCCCTGGTGTTCTCTCTCACTTAAACGAAGCAGGAACACAATGAGGATCTCAAGCGGAACAGGCCAAAAGAGCTTCGCTTCGTTTGAGCCGCTTCGTGGGCTTGCTTTGTGGTCAAAAATGGCCAAAGGACCAGATCAGATTATCTTTTTCCCAGCCCAGCTGCCATCACCATCACCATGGGATGCGAACGTCACGTAGGCCTCCACCGGCATCATATGAAATGTTGACGGCCGTTTAGTTAACTTCACTTCATCTCAGCAGGAGCATAAAAAACATAGACGTAAATTCTTATTCTAGTCGAAGCAGCTGTACAGAATTTCTCCTCACGCCGGCAACTCTGTGCTTTGACTATTCCAACTCTGCCATAAATTCCTTAAGTGTCTTTCAGGCGGATGAGAAGTGTTCGGCAGGAATCGATGCGAAAGACGAAGAAAACTGTATCAGAGAAGAATCGAGCACAACTGTCAGAAAAAGACTTCGTCGAAAGACTATGCAGCGTATATAGGACCCTCACGGACGTGTCTGTTTCAACTCAGAAAGAAGAAGTAGCCGGCCTAAAACGATCGAAGGAGTAAGAAGGTCTTGTTGGAAGAAACATTTTGCGAGCAACAAAGGCACGTTATAGTTGAAACAGATGATCCAAATGGAGACTGTCTTAAACGGGAAGGGGCAGTCTAGATTTTACAGCGCGGATTTAACGTTGGTGATACTCCGGTTTAATCGAATATCTAGAAAAAGCGTGAGCAACATACGAAATGTTAATGAACGAAAACAGGCATAATGCACTGTAGGCGATCATTACAGACCGTCGGAACGGGACCAACGACTTGAATTAAGCCCAACAAGCCCATAAAAGATAGATGTATATTTATTGTCATGCTGTCCGTCAAGGCTTAACCAGCCTAGTGTGGCGGATCGACCTGACCAGGTTTATGGGTCTATTGTCTCTTCCAACTTATAGGTTACAGAAGTCGTTGTGTACGCTTATTGTTAAATCGCTTCGGATGTATATGCTTTCTAGAACTGAGAAGCGGGAGATCCAGCTCTATAAATTTATCCGATTTGACATTCGCGAATGTGTCTAGCTTAGCAAATCTGGGCGTGCCTTTCGTGGTTTCAATCATTCAGATAGGACCACAGCTCTTTGCGTAAAAACTACCGCTTACCTGTACTCATATGTTACTTTGCCTAATATAATACAAATACACAAGGTTCAATAAATTTCGAACCCAGTTTCAGTTATGCTGTGGTTACCTAAAGGTATTCTATGGGGAAGCTAGCTGGCGCTAGCTAAATAAACCTATGCGCCTTGTTATCACCTCATTGTTTTCACCTATCTAGTAGCGCCGTCCAAACACCAGGTATCCACAAGATTTGTCCAAATTTTAGCTATGAGTGTTCTTAAACCAGGATGCAGCTCGGCTGACACATGCACAAATTTAGTCTGCTTTCGTGGCCTAAATCCGCTTGGTTAACTTTATTATGCTCTATAGATTCACTCCAAGGTTCGCGGTCGCAAACATACTACGTCAGCTGCAGGGAGGATTCCGGACAGGAAATGGTCTGTTGTTGGTAGCTGCTACTGAATCCAGGAGGAGACCTCATTCAGGTACCGTGATTGAAGTAGTGCGCATACGAATTGAGCTGGTCTTTTGTCAAGACGATCCCCGGACTTTATCGGAAGTAGTTGTTGTGGATTTGGCGCAATACTGAATCCTATTTGGAGGTGGTCGCGGTGCGCTGATGGTGGTGGCCAAAGCTAACGTGAATGTTGAAGGTATGGTTCATACCGGCAGTAGTTTATTCCGCTAGTGCAGCCATGGTACTGCCCAAACCCTACGGCTTACCCATATATTGTTAGGTCGAGAGGCCTACCGACTCGAATGCGCTGGACCCATGGATACCAACCGCAGTGCCTGCAGGCAAGCAAAGGCAGAGGGCTCAAAATAATGACTTAATCACACGGCTCTGTCTTCACTTCCCGCTGATGTGTTATTTTTGAGCGTATCTATTATACGAAAGCTTGAAGTGGCGCGGTGTAATACCTAAATCGTCTTACCCGCCAGAACCATTCCTCGTTTTTACGGTACGTAGTTCGGTCTATACATTCCTATACAAGCATTCGAGTGGCACAATCTGCTAGTATATAATTCAAGCAATTGGCAACAAACGCCTACCCTTATGCTAGATTATTATATAGAGATTCTACGGTTCGTTGTCCAGAAAGTCACTCGATTACTTCGAGCATTGTAGCTTCACAGTAACAACACGGCTTGCGTTGATGCTGCCGCTAGATAGATACTACTATTTGTTCACGATTTGTTTCTTTTCACTGCAATGGCACTGTTCAACCGCTAGTCGAGTGGGTCCTTCCCTGTTCGACTGTTCCAACGTTCTAGACTACTTCCGCCTGAATGCTTTCCAGACTTGTGTGCCTTCTTTTGCAGCTACTACCTCGCCTTAAACGCAGCTGCTACCGTTTACTCCTTTCGTCGTCTCCATATTGTTTTCTATGCGGGCACTGACCTTGCGACCTTGCAAGCGTGGACTGTGATGGCCTCGAAAAGCCACAATGAGCTGAATTTAGGACAGTTCGAAGAAAGTACGCTTGTGCCATGTGTGTGTGTGTTACCAGATCGGCCGAATAACCCTTTCAGCGAATCCACGAAGAACTTCACGCCCTGTTTCGCATAAACTGGCTTCTCCCAGAACTGGAGGCTGCTAAGACTAATCGTTCTTTGTTCCCTTTATTTAACTAGATAATGCATATTGGAGGCTTCACAAGAATATAAGTCGGTAATACAAAGTAAAGACAAAGTTAGTCAGTAAACGCGGAAAAGTAATTTTTGTTATGTTAGAGATTTTTTCTCATAGGCTTTTTCCGTATACTAGACCTTATGTAAGGTGTTGCTCTAGAATATAGTTGGTTAAATTCACTCACCGACAATTCGCTTAACGATATCGTGGACTATGGTTTTCATTTCTGTAAAGCTAGTCCTGTATCTACGTCAGAATGATGCTTGCCGAATTGAGCTGCTTCTTCACAAATCTGCACAGTTCGAAAATCAGCCATTTACGGATAGTAGGGTTAAATTCAGCCCAGAAGGAAATAGCGGTTAGTAACAATGAACGAATTAAGGAATAAAATGAAGCTAGTGCACCGTGTGCACAAAGGCTAGCTATCGCACTGTAAAACGCATATACTAAAAGCTTGGATCGAGTTGGCGTGGTGATACTCTCTCCGGTCCCCGGCTATTCGTCGATTTTGGGGAAGGGGCGGGGAGGGGGGGTAAATGGCTTGAAGGAATGGTGCAGGCAATGTAGGTTCATTAGAGGAAGGGAGTAGGCAACTATCCCTCGCGCCCCAATCGAACGATGTGTGCTGTTCCAACCGAAGAAGGCCAGAGGACCTAGAGGAGTAGCTGGTATGCTTCGAGTTCAAGAACGACTCATCCGGAAAGGCTGCTAGGCTAGCCCTGTACAGAGCCCCAAGAAGGATATCGCGTGTCCCGAAATTTTTTCG
Source organism: Varroa destructor (assembly GCF_002443255.2). NCBI lineage: Eukaryota > Metazoa > Arthropoda > Arachnida > Mesostigmata > Varroidae > Varroa > Varroa destructor. The sequence goes on along the minus strand of NW_019211455.1, from coordinate 45,021,211 downwards.
GAGCGCCGGCTGTCAGTCGTGGAGGAAGCCAGCTTGACTGGTTTGGTTGGCCATGTGCGCATATCTGTTGCGTTAGGCCGAAAAAAATGGGGGTTAGTCAGGCGAGCAGGGTGCAATGGAAGCAAGGATTCTACGACATGGATAGATCTTCTTCTCAGATATAGGGGGGAGAGGCAGGGCTGAGAAGCCAGTTGATCACCGCGGGATACTGACGCAAGCTATTCCATTAGTAGCGGAATGGGCCAAATCGGACACTGGTAACAAAGCGACGTTCCAAGGTCTGATCCACATTTATGCCTCTTCGCCAGTATGATCCGTTTACTTCGGTAGAGGCAAGGCGTGGAGGAAATGAAAGAACATTCGCAGTCGCAAGTTCCGAGGGGAAGAACCGCGGTAACAGACGTTCACAGAACTCGATCTTGGTTTTTAGCTCGATTGTAGCAGCGTTAACGTGAAGTAAATCACTCATACTTCGTGGGTCCTGTTTGCTGTGTCGGTTAAACATCCGTAGAGAGAGTTGGATTCGACCATTGGGTCTAGCGATTTATCTGCTTTCGTATGCAGGTGGTCAACCTCTTCCAGCCCAGTCTAGCAAACCGGTTGACATTACTAATCCGAAGTGACTTGTGAGAGCCTGTCACACAACGTGATCTGTCGTACATACGCATGTATGTCGAAAAAAGCTCACAAGCAACGATCCTTTAGGCAAACGTGTGGAGGAAAAAGCCAGATAGAGGGGCTCTCTCTGCAGGGTCACTCTGCTTAAAGTGTTTATGGTAAAGTCTGTATCTGGAGATAATGGTTCTTCATGTAGTGACAAGGCTTTTGCTAGAAATTAGAATAGCTAGAATGGTACGAAGGGAATGATAACAATAGCCAACAAGCACATATAATTATCTCAAGTAATTTTGAGTAGGTTGCTCATCATCATAATAAATAATAATATACTATAAACAAATTAGGTTCAAAGCGTGAGTAGTAGGAATTTCTATAATTTTTCAAGTAACTATTGCAGCGGTGTTTATGATGTTAGAAAAATAGCCCAGCATTTTTTGTTGCTGAGCGAAAAACACGGACGATCAGCGGCGTAACGAAAGAGAATTGTAATATGGTCGCGTTGAAGATGAAACAGTTCATTATTTCATGTCGGTAAGCGTTTGACAACTTTTTTGTATGAATCCCCAGTCTGGCCAATGCCAGCGTGTAGGGGGGATAAATGATACTCGGTATCAAAGTTACCCCTCTATGAAACTTTGTTCAAAAAACTGAGAGACGAAAAAACGCAAGCGTAAATGGAAAGGAAAATGGGCAAGAGGCCATCATAGTAACAATTTATCACTTTCAAAGCTGGGAAGGTGGCCGACAGCGAAGAAGAGGGTGCACTCTGTAAAGGTCCATCACAACTCGGTGAACTTGTGATTTTCGGGTCTATTTTGCTTTCTACGGAAAGTACCGATACCCAGGAAACGGTATCTATAACAGCGCTCAGAGCATTAGCGATGTCAATGCTGGCCGACGAGTCAAGATTTAGTTCTGGAAGCTTCTAGTGTAAAGCTTTCATTTTGCTGAAATTCACTAAGGACTCTATTTGAGCACAATAAAAACCGATGCAATGAAACGATCCTTAGGATGACATTAACCTATAACATGCTTTATTGTTACTACATAAAACATCCTTTTAACCAACAGTCATTGCAAATAAGCTCTAAGGCTACCTAAATTGAAGCTCGTTCTAGTCGACAATATAAACGTCCGATTATAACGCACTGTACTTGTCTGCATGTAAATGGTCCGTTGTAATGTGGGAATCCCTCTGTTTTTGCTATCATGAGTGTGGCTTTGCATAGAAGTACGTTTGTTTTTTATTCTATGGAAACAAGACCGCCGATTCTTCTTTAATTGTCTCATCAGAGCTAACAGCGCCACCAAGCGGCAGCAAGCTGAAAGTTGATGTGTACTACGCTAAAATTACTACACTTGTTCGGTAGCAGTTTGTTACGGTTGTGGTACTTGCTAGCGGTGCCAAGGAACCGAGAAAGTCGGAATTGGGCAGAACCCCACATACGAGCGAAGAGCCAAGGCGGCACGGCACACGCGAAGCAACGGGGGCTAAGAGGGAATTTAATGGGATGTTAATTCAACTTGAATGAAGAATAATGAACAATCGAATTTTATTTTAGCGCGAGGGGCAAACAGGGTTCAAATTGAAACTGAGCAGATCCGTCCGAGTTCTAGAAAAAGTTGGTGAATAGGAATCGCCGCCGCGAGGGAGAGAGGCTTTTCTGATGGTGATCTATCCTACTGTTAAGCGTAGTCTTTACAACGAGAAAGGGCAGCACTGGGCCCCAGGTGCTGAACATTGGTAAAAAAAAAACGACATACGGTACACATAGAGAACATGAGAAAAAAGCGAGAATGGGAAAAAGTTAAAGGACGAAGAAATTTTACGTTTCATTGCATCTCCTCTCCCTCTTCAGCGTCTATTACTATTTAGCCTGCCAAGTCTCCCTCAGTAGTTTGCGCATCTCACTGGCGCGAGAAGAACAATGGATCTGTTTGGTTCTGAAAGAGCAGTTATCGGCGTTCAAGCAAGGGATTTGGGCGTGGCCGAGGGAAAACGGGGCCAGGGGCAAAGTAAAGGATGGTGTAGGCAGAGAAAAATAGGTTGGCGCCTGCCATGCTTTCCCACTTCTATAGCAGCTACCCGATGGTACCACACGCACATTGCTTCCTGCCGACAGGTAACGAAAAAAAGACAACATTCGTAGCGCTATTTATCTAACCTTTTAGCATTGTACTTCGTTTATTCAGTGGGGCCAGCGAGGAAAAAGCGGATGCTACTAGTAGTTGTAGTGAGCATCCATGCGGCATTATCAGACATACACATGTCAAAACGAGCTGGTACGAATAAATGGGGAAGTAACTGCTTGTTGGGGGTTGAGGTAAAAGAATCTATTAGAGGATAAAGCAAAAGAGGGAAAAAGACTGAAGGAGCTGGGGCAACTGACCTAGTAGACGAAGCAAAAGAAGAGCGAAGGAGTGTTGGTTTTAAAATACCATTGATGTGTATGCCATAAGGCAAGTGACACTTAGATGCTTTAGGAGTTAGCGGACCCCTTTCGGATTGCCCACGCAGCCTAGCTATGGGTCTAGATGAGGGCAGCAAGAGAAATTCGTAGTCGACAATGGCACCATTTGGTTAGAGTATTGGATAATCACACGATGTTTTGAAGACGGTGGATCGCGTGAGCATAAGTGTGGCTACTTTGCAGTGCCATTAGAGCAGAATCTCTATTTACAGATCAAAATGACGCCAATAATGTGGCGTCCTACGAAGAGCTTGAAAGTCCATGGGTCGGTTGACACTTTCGTAGGAGAGCCCGGATGCAGCCGAATTTGGTGGACGCAGTAGGGCTTGAAAGCCTACAGAACATAGGTAGTAGTTTCCCCCCATTTTACCCTTGTTTCATGCCCTAACCAAGTCCCCTGGTGTTCATTTAAAGTTTATTAGATTGTTCGCTTTCCTTTCACTCTTGCTTGTATGCTATTAAGATAAGTTGATCTCAACTGAATTTGTTGGACCACCCCACATTTTCGGCGTAGCATAGCTGGGTTCGCTCGCATAAACGGCGTATGGCGTGCAGTGCGATATGGCTGCGTCATGCACAGAGTAGGAGGTGCATGCAAAGTTTTCTCGGACAGTTACATACCTTGTGCATAATATTCGAGACTAGCACAGAACTGGAATATCAGAAAAATTGGGAGAGAGGCAGGACAACTAACTTCTTCATTCGACATTTCCCATCTCACCCGCTCTAGCACTCTACTACTTACACTTCGCATATTTTTCGAGTCATTAACAAGTATGAGGTGCATAGAGACTTCCTCGCAGACCTCGTGTTGAAGTAGCAGCAATAAGCTGAATTGCTGCATGAAGTACATTATGAGAAAATAAGAAGGGCTTTTTACCATTACATGGATGTATTGCGCAGAAAGAAATTGAGTGGGTTGGATTAGATGAGCCTCGCACTCAATCCGGATATATATGGGTTCGGTCATAAGCAAGGCGAACCTTTTTTCCTGCATTCAATGTGTGACCCGTTATCTTTCTATTTTCCTGCGTATTGGCCCGCGCTGCAGATTTATAAATATATCGACACGTTTGCTTTTCGGGTATTCCTTGGTAACGAATCTCAACGCAATACTTTTACCGTTACTTCGTCCTATATCAGATATAACTCAGTGATCACTCATCAACAAAAACATGGAACGAAATTGCAGCTTACGCGGGAAAACCAGTACAATACAATCCTGCTGCTTCTACGTTTGTGTTGGGGTAACCTGTTTTACTTAAAAGTACAGCACATCAATGAATGGTGAAACACTCGGCTACGGAAGTTTTACCAGGTATATAACTGTACCTGATTGTGTGTGGACATCAGGAGTGACTCTGCGCTAAAGTAGAAGCAGCAGGTAGAAATTTTAGAGAAAAACTTGCATCAAGAAAAGCCTAGGCGGATTTTCTGATCAATTGAGGTTGTCTAGCACAATTTTTGTTGCTGGCGCGTTGGTACGTCACTCGGATTTCCTATTCATGTAGCGGAGTGATTGGGGGGTGGGGTGTGCCGACGTTGATAAATCAGCCAGTGCTTAAGGCAGGAGTCGGATACGCTCTTAGCGCACCGGTCTGAACGACGCTAATGTTAGCACAGTATTGTTCACAATAGATCACGGCTCGGTTACTGGTACCGATGATGGCTCAATTCTTTATTACGTCCTATACAGACAATGCAATGAAATAGATTAATAGAATGAAAGAGACATTAAGTTGATTATAGCAAATTAAAAACTTAATACATCCATACAGATAACATAAAAGAGTAACTCGGCGAGGATACACCGATGGAGAAGCTTGCAACCAATTCACCTGCCTTAGACCATTAATGAAACGTTGAAATGTCTCTGTCGAATACCAACTTGTTTAACTCTTGGCCAGCACGCTAAGGGACACCTTGGCTGTAAGGCCATAGCGCATAGTACCTAGAGCGAATTGTTTCATTTTTACCTAATAGACATTTATGCCATATTCGTAATGGCTCGCTGGTGCTATTGCAATCAGTTCAGTATTTTATTTATTCAGTCTAATTTACGAATGGCTAAGCTACGTTACGTTACAACATACAGCAACAGGCCACACGTACTTATATGTCTATACCCTGTCTACAGAGAGGCGATTGCTTGAGCCAATTCACATCGATAAAAATCACGTTCGTGATGCTTTGGCGGGATTTTTAAATCGCCTCGCATCTGCTACAGGTCTGCCGAGCCATCATTCTTTATATGCTGCCATATATACGCATCCTTAAAGTAAAACGGGTTGGATAATTTCTACCGACGACAAACCGCCATCGGTTTCAGCCGTTGCTCAGCATGGTGATAAAAGGCGTGAGCTTCAGCCATCGATAGGAACTTTTGTCAGAGAAACCTGTTCTCATAACAAGGTGGAGACGTCTCGAACGATAGCAATTGGATTGACCTCTAAAGTGGCTGGTCGCTCTTTGCTTTTCTAGCTCGCTCATTCCAAGTACGAAAATCGTAACTTTAGCGCTTAGGAATATCGTCACCGATAAACGTCGTTACATCTGACGGCTGGCTCGGGTCAGCTTATTCCTAGTCCTCAACATGCCTCTTCATAGATAGTGCTAAGGATAGTAGACAAACATGCTTTCATTGAATGTGTCAACAAGACGTCCACGCTCGTGACAATAGCAACACTACGACACCAGTAAGTCTGTTGTATAGGTAAAATCATCTCATGGCACTGGAGTTCAGCAAAGCCGTTATATAAATGGCCAACAATATGTCTATGTCAAGCTTACTACCGTTTATGTGGCATGAACTATTCATGGGTATCACTTTACTAGAATAAGCAACAAACGAAAAGGAGGAAATAGCTACCGAGAAAATGAAGCGACTAAATTTCTCATTTCAACTATCATAATCGGTTCTGCCATCCGTTGAGATTGAATGTCTCCTGAAAGAAAAATCTTGCGTTAAACATCCTAGAACGAACGTCAATGCGCACCCCTTATAAAAATAGCATCTGGCCATTAGTACATCCTGACTCACTTCACTGACACTAAGCTTGCGGCTCGCGTGTTAGTACAGTTAGGATAGGACACAGCAGGGCAGGCCGAGCCAGGAAAAGGCAATTATACCGCCTACCAACCAGGTAGTCTGCCTGCGAGCTGATGTAGCTTGGCAGTTGGCAGAACACCGGTATTGGCGAATGAATCAACTCGGGCTCTCTGCGGTGGTTATTTTTTCCGCACTCACAACGGGGTTACCGCCTTAGAAGCAATGATTTTTCCCGCGGTCTCCAGATGCTACACACATAGTGTTTCTTGTGCTGAAAGTGTAGTCGGCAAGGGTAGATGGTGGCCTTCAGTTGAAAGTAGGATTGAGGATACGATGAATTTTCTTTTCAATGGCTATAGCCATGATTGGATTCTCGATGTTTGTTACTGCCGACTCCACTCAATTTGCCGGCCGCTTCTCCATTTGGTTGGATTTTCTCTACGAGATGGAGAGGACCTCTGCGATGCAATGCAGTCTGCTGGTGTAGGAGGAACTCTATGCTACGCAATTCGAAAATAGCAGAAAAACATAGGCGGATGAAAAAGAACGTGATTAGGGAGAGCGTCTGCCTTGGCTTTTCAGTGGCCAGCCCCAAATGGGAGCATCGGTTTGCGTTGTAATTAATGGCATGACGTCGAACAGCAATTATTGTTTCTTGGACCGAAAGTTTTGCGTCCCAGTCTTCAAAAATGTTGTTTCTTTAGCTTGGAAAATTGGTAGAATTGTATAGAGCAGAATAGCTAAGTTCACCCTAAAAGGCTGGCAAAAAGCATGCACGCATAAAGAAACAAGTGCTCGGCAAAGAATGTCTCCGTTTATGAACACTCGCACATCAGCTTATTCACATTATATACAGGCACCTGACTAAGCGTGTTTTGTATTTTCCTTTCTGGAATTTTTTCGGTGGGCGAATTTCTCCCACGCTATTGCGCTTGTGCTTTGGTAAGCTCTCCGTAGTTAGATAAGCCGAGAGAAGATCTCAGATGTAAAGGAATGAGCCGCAAGCGTCGAACCTCCAATCGCCTCCAGACTTTCCCGATCAGTAGTTGGGGGAAACAGAAAGGGCCAACAGACGCGCGAGCGGGCTCTTGGCCTCTCGATCGGCAGAACGGAACATAGCACAATCGATACTTGCGTACGAAGTCGGCTGATGCGTACTGGGCACAGACGTGTTGGGGCACCGATGCAAAACTGAAGTGAACCTCGTCTCGACCGGTTTTTCCCCCTCGCTGAAACTCTTCCCTCGCTGGAGGGTTCTTTGAGGGTAAGTCTCTTCGTAGAGCCCGATTGGAGGCTGCAGAAAGGGCCCCCAATGGACTTACTGTACCACAAGCAACGAAATATTCAAGGGGAATGGGGAACGTTGGAGGCTGGGGAGCATAGGGGCATTATAATTAAACATGTGTCTAGACGGAGAAACGGGACCCCTCGGACGAACGGTGAAACGGGGTGGTCCCTCATGTCAATGACTGCATGGAATGGATTATTTAATCAAGGATTCAGCTTGGGTCTCGACCGTGCGTCGGCAGCTTTCAATTTCGGAATCAGATGTCACGCCATGCCAATGCAATTTGATATCGGCCCCATTTTACGGTCCCCCAGCACAAACGATTCCAGCACCCGTCGCGACCACTCCACATGGCCATTCGTACACATACAATATCCCGATTCAATTTGCCCTGAATTTCTTGACCTTCTGGTTTGCTCCGTTTTGCTCCGAAAATAGAAAACGCGAAAATGTGTGGGCATGTGAAAAGAACTAAGCCTCGGCTGAATTATTCCTGACAAACTAAATATAGTTTTTTTGTATCACACTGTTTTTGGTTCGCCATCGAAGTGAAGTAACGCAGTGGATTGGGGCTAATTCGTTGTCGTCAGGGGAAACCAAAACCTACTACATATATTCTGCCGAATGGGAACCACCAAACTGGCGAACATTAAACTTGGATATTGCACTTTGTATCAAACTAGTACGCTGTACAGTGGCTGCAAACCAAGCGCTGTATGCATGTGTTCTTTAAATCAACTTGTTTCTTCCTAAAGTTTGCTTTCGCATGGACATGGCTATGCTCGCTGGGTTGTTCGTCCTTTGTGGCTGCCCCCCATGGCTTTCCGTCTTCTGGTAGATGCCTTCCTGGCAGCCAACGAAATACAAACATGTCAAAACATACTCAGCCATGTGGAAAATGCTCACTGAATCGTGGTGCCGGAAGCGTTTGCCTGCGGGTGCACCAACTCAGACGACGCCACTATCGAAGCCCGCATCTCCAACTAGCGTCGCGCGACCGTCAGCCTAGCCTCGTTGGGTCGTAGAGATTTGCTCCTCTGCATCTCGATATGCGGTGATGCGCGCCGGCACGGAAAGATACGAAGGCATCGTGTTGGTGCCAAACGGTGGATTTCTTTTTCAGTTTTTTGCCCTTCCTAGGAGACCTCCGTTATACTCGGGGCCTACGCTCCTCCACCACCGAAGCCTCGCGGAGCCCTGTACGTCAAAGGGTAAAGTTTCACAATGAGTTTTCCCACCACCCATATACTGCCTTATATAGTGTGCGGTACTAAAATGAACAACCAACGTACGGTAGCTTGACTTATTGTAGCTCCGAATACGAACAACGAATTCGACAGACAGCGCTACCATCCACGTAGGCCTCAGCTATTAAAGTCGTCTAGGCCGTAGCGGTTCCTGGAACAAATATACGCATATTCATGCTCTCTCTCATCTCTGTGTGAATATATGTCTGTGGGTATTTTTCTTCGACTTGGCCTATACTTCTGGTCGTTCTATTGAACTCTGTGTAGCACTTCGGCTTGCGGTTCCATGCGTCAATTCGTTCTGTTTCAGCAGCCGACCGCAGCATAAGGTTGCCTCCTTCTTGCTAGCGAAATCAGATTGAGTCAAGAGCGAAACCTTTAGACGAGCGCTTCTTCTGCTCTTTCACCATTTTTGCAATCTCTGTTATTTACGATCGCACTTAAGTTCTCTCTGTTCGCTTCGTTTTCACCATCTTTCTGCGAAAAGTCGAAAATGTAGATTCTTTCTCCTACGAAACCCTTGGAAGACTGTGTCTGCTGGTCTTTAAAGGCCAGCTAGGCGCACAGACATTAGGCATTATGTACATCATGCGGAATCGATGTTGATGCTGTTTAAGTCGCCTAACGGGAAATGGCACAAGCCGATGGTTACACTTCCGCCAACTTCTGCAGCGAAGCCTTTCTCCCAAGAGTCCTCATTTTCAGCGCCTTCTCTACTCCTGAATCAAGTCTTAGTGTACTTAGGTCACTCCGCCAGGAGTAAGGATCCTGGCGCATCCTCTACTTTCTCGACATGTGGTGTATTGCCTTTATTCCTACTCCTCGATGTCTCAGATCTCCTATAGCTATTGGACGCCGATAGCCGTCACCACCGGGCCGTCCCTAGTACGTTTCGTCTTTGGTAGTTCCTCTCTCTTTTGCAAAAGTTTCACCTCTAGCCAATTCTATCCTTACACTTGCCCTTTGCCGTAATATCGCACCGGTGTCGTGAGTGACAGAAGCCGGAGACCGAACGCCGTATCTGACATAAGTAGTAAAAGGGGAACGTTACACCAACGAGTGCAAACCTTGTGTTTTGCTGTGTGTGCGTACGACGACTGGATAAATTAATACGGTTCAAGGATTCTATCTTCGACTATCTTCTGGAAAGTGTTCTTTCTACGATATTTACACGATAGCCGAGCATGTGCCGTTCGTGTTTCATGGTTTCAAAGCATGAGAGCGCAAGTAAAACGAAGGGCAAGTTAGGACAGATGCTGGACGCGATACTACTTGTGTGTTTAAGTGTAAGGGAAAATTCACTCGCAACTTTCGAAACGATCTCCTAGTTCTTGCTCTGCAAGGTCACTCTTGAATCGTTTCACATAAAAGTTGCTTTGTGTTACGTATAAGCAAATGTTCTGTTTGTCGGGATAGGTTCTCCTTGTCAAGGTGTTCAGTATTGCGATTGTTCTCCTATGTCGTCGGCCTCGCATTCCTTACCCACTTGGTGAGGTTTGGCTGGCTGGCGGGCAATATCTGCAGTAAAACTCTTACGGAATCGTCCTTTTCCAACTGTTCATGGTGGCTCGTATCAAGAGACCCAAGAATCCTTTGCAAACATAGCAGGCATGGGCCTAAGGTGGTGAGGACTGAGGCTAAAAAACGGGGCGACTACGAGATGAGTTCTCTGAGAACAAAGTATCACTTTTCACGATACATGCACCCTACAGTTATATAGCTTCGATGGGCTCGATACGACGCCGCGAAGGCTGATGTCGGTTGAAGTACCGTGCTTTGCGCAGAAATAGAAGAAGATGTGAGTGAACTATTTCCACGCTGCCTGGTTTGCGGGGGTTGCAAGCAGGTAATGCTTATAGGAAAAAAAAAGCGGATTTCGGCTGTAATGTAGTTCTGAATATGACGAATCGCACTCACCATACCTTCTCAAACATGGTCGAGTTGAATGAAGACTGCCATCGTTTGCTCGCTTTGCCATGGTTGGTCCTGTGATATGTCTTAGTCGACGCAGTTCTACACAGTGAAGCTCACAATCATCACTCATGCGGTCGGGTAACGTCCGCCCGTCTCCCGCTCTCCTGTGGGTAAAGATACTCACAGTGACGCGGCAACACGCGAAGACCGAAAACTACGAAACGAAGGGCGGAAAAACGAAGCGGTATAAGAGTAGAAAAGCTCGAACGTAGCCGCAAGATCCAGCTACACGTCTGGTTTGGTCAGGAATCTTCCAGGGAAAGTGGCTAAGTGAGAAATGGAAAGAGGCGCTCGGCAACATAAATGTAGCGATACCGTACGTGTGTCACTCCACCTCCACGGCTCTGTGTCCTATCTTGGGAGGGAAGTGTGTCAAGAATAAGGCAGATGTACACGGCGAAGTTTAAGACGGAGGAAGAAAACGTCTGCGAGCTTTCTTCTAGATAATACGCAAGAGTTGTGGAGGCAACTGGTTACAATACTGAGATAAGAACAACCTAGCATGATTCAGGTAGACGTACGAAAAGGGTAAGGCCGATAGATATAGTGTAGGATTGGCTGCATGAAATTTGGAAACTTTTGCTTCGAAAATCGTAAGGACAGTTGTAGAAAAATCGTGGTAGTTTTCTGAAGTAACGGAATTGACTACGCTATATAGTTAATTGTTTGCTAACTTAAGTCAGGTGTTGCGGCATTTAGCTTGATTTGACAAAAAGACAACTATACGACTATGGAGTTACCGGGCTCACAAAACATTTGGCTGTGTATAATAACATCTAACGTTGATTTCGTGGATCGGGCTATAAAGTGAACTGGGATAAACATATCTGATGCTAAAGGCAAAATAGTACGCTTTGCGTAATACACTCAGGATGCTACTTGTATAACAACATCATTATCAGCCGCATATGCCTCTTAAAGAGTCACGGGTAAGCGGTATAAAGTGCTTTATCCGAGCAACAGCAGAACTCCTATACACTTGGACTGCGATATGCCAAGCGTCCGTTATTAGCGAAAGCGACTTAGGAACGAAGAAACTCAACGTCAACGAAGGACTCTACGACTCTGCGTAAACCTAGCCCGTCTCAACGAAGGGGACCGTCTTATCAAATCCCTACAGACCTCACAACTTCGGCCGCTGTTGCTGATGTTACGCCAATAACTTAGCGAGATATGTTATTCTTGCTCAGGATAATACTTTTATAGCAAAGCTAACTGACTGAAAAATACTGCAATCTATATGGGATAAAACACCGTACTCTTTCTACACTCGGAACGCCAATAGTTCAGTTGAATAGCTTTTGGAGAAAGTTTCTGTTTTGATATATTTTCTTAGGTATTCGATTTCTTCGTTCATTAACGGTAAGTAATGTTACCGTAATATCATCTTGTACAATTGAGCTAACCAAAAAGGGGCGACAGGAGAGTGTTCAATCACTGATATCAAGCCCGACACGAATCGTGCCGGTAACAAATAGCGGCGTATTACGACTGCATGATATATTTGATTAAAAAAAACTAATTAAAAATTCAGCTACAGGGTTTTTGCATGATGTGGCGTCTACAACGCTAACTTTGCTCAAAAACACACGTCTAATTGCAACGCGCCATATATAGTAGTCCTGCGATAGGGAAAGCTTTTTCATGTTTAGCGGTAGTGAGTTAGGACCAATAATGTGTGCAGTGTAGCTTGGCAGGCACCTTAGTGTCCAATGAATATCTCCATGAATACAACTACATGAGGCTGGCACACTAATTAACGAATCGTTGCCTGCCAATCTGTTGTTACTCGTTAACTATGTCACAAGAGTGTTTAATGGACTTTTCTTTCAAGAATTCACAGTTCCGCCCACAGAATGCCCCCATGTGATGTACCTATATATAAAGAAAACGCTCGAACTATTTCTGTATTTCAGAGCATTTTATTCAGGAATTATAGGACAAAAGCTTCATGAACTCCTGACATGTGAAGCTCACACACACACATGATAAACTCAGTAGGGAGCCTCCGAAATAAATACTGTTGCCCACTAGTGCCTGGCCCAACCCATAGTAAAGGATATGAAGACTCTAGATACGGTATAGCTGGTTGTATCAGAAAACACGAGATAAAAAGGTAACTTGGTCCATAAGTGTACGCTCTCAAAAGAGAACCGTGAGGGAACTAATGGACATTTCGCTGATTCGGATTTTGGCCTTCAGAGCAGCTATCGCCATCTGTAACCTCAAATTTTCATTCGAAGTTTTCCGCTACATTTGACTGGATGCTTGTGTGTCAGTGTAAGACTTAGACAAACTTGGAGAACGCTTTTTGGAGGGGGGGGGGGGGGGTACATGCACAAAGGAAAAAATGTTCCTCCTTTCGTCTCCTTTCCGGAGGCGAGCTTGAAACGCCAACGATCTCCCAGACAAAAGGAAGTCTACTTATTTTTGAACCTTCACGATGAAACGGGGGTGGATACTCATAAAATGATCGTAGACTCTAGCTGCTGAGAATTGCCGCCTCCAAGCCATTTGAGTAGTTGGCTTGCAAGTCTGCCTAGGTCGGGGTGTTTCAGAGAGTGAAGTTGGGTCGCCTAGTAACGGGACGACTTCTAGTGATAGTCTGGTGTGATGAAAGATTTGATTTTCGGTCTTGAGCCTGATCTCTACGATCGCTTCGAACTCGTTCAGCTTGCCGCAGGGGAGTACTAAAGGGCAACATGCTTAAATCCACTTAGGGCAGTGGAAGATTGAGAACGAAGTGAGTACGGGCAGATTTGCTTGTAGGTTATTGGGCGTTTTTATTTTTTCTTCCGCTACAATTGTCAAATAGAGATGATATGAGGTTGAGAACTTTTAATCAAGGCTTAATTAATTAAGTATCGTAAGTTAGCAAAAACCAAAGGTGGGTAAAACCATGCCAAAGTGGAAGCCAAAAGAATATGCACCGGGCTGGTCTGGAGTGCCCATGTGTCATAATATCATTCAGTAGCTGAATGAGGTCACGTTTAACTAACGAAAGGCGCTCGCTAACTCAGATTCGACTAGTTACTTATCAATTCATGATATATTAAAGTAGCGCGAAAATTTACCATTGGACTGTCAGACATACGTAAAATCTCGGTGTGTACATCTGATAAATAGCATAACATTGATCACAGATCTATATACGATTATAATAACGTTTTTATCATTTAATATGACCTAGGAATTAGTTCTAGTTTCTAATTTACGCGTGAGCTTTTTCTTACCAACTCACCCGCCTCTACATAAACGTTACATTTCAACAGCTTTCTTTTGATCCGAAATTGTTTTTTTGCTAGCTGACTGCATATCTATTTCTCGATTTGATTCGCAGATCACCAAAGTGAATGTACAGGAGTGTTCTCAATATAAGACCTGCGTGGATTGTCTGGGCGCCCAGGACCCGTACTGTGGATGGTGTAGCTTAGAGAACAAATGCAGTCAGCGTTCAGATTGTGCGCAGGCCGCCCAAGATCCTCTCTACTGGCTGAATTACAAGAGCGGCAAATGTACCACGATCACACAGGTGCACCCCCCAAAAATTCAGCGAACAACAGCTCGTATCCTCTCGCTAACTATCGGCAATCTGCCGAATCTTGAAGGAAACTTCTACTGCGCTTTTACCACATTTGGAAAGACGCTTGAGACGAACGCCACGAAAACAGCCAATGGAGTCCAGTGCGCGACGCCGCATACTGACTCGCTACCGGCGATCGCCCCGGGCGAACATCACTTTACTGCCAAACTGTCCGTAAGAATGCGCAACAATCCGGACTTCGTCGCTACCAACTTCACGTTCTACGACTGTAGCACCTATTCATCGTATGTAGAAACAACTGGATTGGTTATAATTATTTATTATTGATTACAGTTGGTATAACAATATAAAAAGAATGGCTGCAATTAAAAACTAAGTTAGAGAAATTATTGGTCTGACGATTTATGCTCTATCCATATTGGTAAATATAGTTCAAATTTCTATGTTTATTCAATTTAGTACATAAACACCTTGTGAACTAATAAGTTACACCAGAAAGTTGGAAAAATGTTTTTTTTCTCATTTGTTCTACCCAACGTTAAAGCTACGCAAAGGGTTTAACAGTAACCAATTTATTGTATTTTTGTGTTTGTTCTTCCTGTGCGGTTTTATTTGCAGCTGTACGGAGTGCGTCTCAAGTCCGTTCCCATGCGACTGGTGCGAGGGTGGCCATCGTTGTACCCACGATACCGGCGAGAATTGCCGAAACGACGTATTGGTCACGGGCGTTGCTAGTGTGGGATCTTCAATCCGATCTGGACCCGGGTTTTGTCCCCGAATCAACGCCACTAACAAGGGACCGGAGCAACTGGTACCAATGGGCATCAACAAGCGAATCCAGGTTCGAGTCGATAACATTTTACCGTTTATTGCACAGACAAAATTCGTCTGCCAGTTCAATATCGAGGGCCGTGTAAAGCAGGTAAACGCGCAGATGCTTGGTGACACGATTTACTGCGATCAGATGCAGTTCAACTACGCCACGACGGCACCGAATATCACCACTGCATTCGCCGTTATTTGGGATGGTTCGAAACCGCTTGATAACCCAGACAACATCCACGTGCTGGTTTACCGCTGTTCGTCGATGAGCGACAACTGCGGGATGTGCCTCGAACTGGACGATAAATACGGCTGCGGATGGTGCCAAGAATCCAACTCATGTGAGGTACAGGAACAATGTCATAAGCACACCGTCAAGTGGCTGGAACGAACACAAACCTGCCCTGACCCGCAGATCACCAAGGTGACGCCAAGCAGTGGCCCGTTTGATGGTGGAACCAATATTACCATTGACGGATACAACCTCGGTCGGGTCTTCTCTGACGTGGATAATGGTATCTATGTGGATCTTGGGGAGCGTGAGAAAATCAATTGTAAACCGCATCCGAATCAATACGTGAAAACGACCCGAATCGTCTGCGAGCTGGGAGCGCCGACCATCAACAAGACGTCTCCTGGTACTGCCATCAGTGGTCATGTCGTTGTCAAAGTGCTCGGGGACTACATTGCACGATCAGTTAGCACGTATTCGTTTGTGGTAAGTGGTCTCATTCGTAAGGTCGTAAATTTCGTTTTTTTTTTTTAAACCAAACGCTGTATATGATGATATCGCTGACTAAATTGTTTTAATATAAATAGACCTCACAAACCGCTTGTGTACCAAATTAACATCAATTACAACTCATGTCATTTTTTTGGCAAACAAATTGTTTCTTGTTATTTTTTGTGTCAGAACCCTCGTATCACTTCGATCAATCCGTCAAAGGGCCCCATGAGTGGGGGAACAAAACTGCGCATCTGGGGCCTGCATATGGACGCCGGCAGTAGGGCCGAAGCTTTTGTGGGTGCGATGCCCTGCGAAATCATCTCGCGCAAACCTAATGTCGTAGAGTGTATAACATCATCATCTCTGAAACAGGAAGAGGGCAAAGTTCGCCTTAAACTCGACCGTGGTCTCAAAAACTTCGAAGATTATGGCTTCCTGTACGTTGCTGATCCCGACGTGCACCAGGTCGAGAGCGGGGGCGCTTCGGTTGCCGGTCACATTAAAGGAGCTGCACCCCGTGGCATACCAAGTGGCGGCATTTCCGTCATCGTCAAAGGTACTCAACTAAATTCGGTTCAGGAACCAATGATGTACGTCGCCTTGGACGGTGTCGAGTATTATTCTAAGTGTGGACCCGAAAGCAGTACCGAAATGAAGTGCCGCACACCAACGGTGCCCCCGGAACAGCTCAACTTCTCCGAAGACGAAGAGTACATTGAGCTGGAATACGGCTTCAAGATGGATAATGTCAAGGGAGTAAGACACCTGTCATCCACCAAAGGCTTTCCAAAGTTCCAGATGTTCCCCGACCCATCCTACTATCCGTTCGCCGAGGAGGGCGGCATCAAATATTACAAATCCGACTATCTCACCATCAACGGCGCGAATCTGGATCGCGCGTCGCAGGAGAGTGACGTCGTGGTTCGAATTGGTGCTGGTTATTGCAACGTCACCTCGCTAAGCCGAACCCAATTGACTTGCCGACCCCCAACTGAACAGCCGGCCGCACTCGATGAATCTGGCCAGATTGACCGTAACCGAATACCCCAGGTAATCGTCGAAGTGGGCGATACACTGAAGTACTCCATAGGAATGCTAAGCTATGACGCGGCGCACGGACATGACACTCAACTCTCACGTCCCATTGTCATCGGTGTCATATGCGGAGGTGTGGTGCTCATAATTATCGTAATTGGTATTCTAATTGCTTATCGCCGAAAGAGCACAGAGTCGTCCCGTGTGCTTAAGACCATGCAGGAGCAAATGGACGTGCTTGAGCTCCGTGTTGCTTCCGAATGCAAAGAGGCCTTCGCTGAACTACAGACCGAGATGACCGACCTCACATCGGAGATCACAGCCGGAGGGATACCGTTTCTCGACTATCGTACCTACACAATGAAGGTCCTCTTCCCCAGCATCGAGGACCACCCAGTGCTTAAGGAGATGCAGGTCGATCCAGTAAAGAAGCAGTACATGGAAAAAGGACTAAGGATGTTTGGACAGCTAATCATGAACAAGACGTTTCTGCTGCTTTTCATCCGAACCCTCGAGTCTAACCGGTTAGTAAGACGACGAATTTGTTTTCAGATTGCACAGAACGTATCACCTGTTTGGCAGACACCTAGATCCGGATTGAAGTTTGAAATTACAGCGACGTAGTCCTATAGCTAAGTATAAGCAATAGAGAAGGTGTGGGGTAGATTGCAAATAAGCCCTGGGTTTTTAGAGAGTTGTAGGCTACCACCTGTAGCAGATGGAGCGCTTCATTTTTCGGCCCTGTCCATTTGTTCCATTTGTCAACGAAGATTTATTTTCTTTCTCTTAGAAGAACAACACTATAGAAACCAGTCACAAGTCGCTGTCAAACGTTAGATCTATATAATAAAAGTAACATTATTTAAGAAAAATAGTGAAATAATAATGTCCCGTCAATTGAAGCTTCCCATCTCTAATCAACGCCACTTTAAGACCAATTCAATGAATCAAGCCAAATGATCATTGTCTTCTCATTCTTTTTATGTCGATTATTTTGGATTTGCCCTGATCTGACAGGTACTTTTCAATGCGCGATCGCGTGCAAGTGGCATCTCTGATCATGGTCACACTGCAAGGCAAAATGGAGTACTGCACCGATATTCTGAAAACACTACTCGCTGACCTAATCGAGAAGTGCATCGACGGCAAATCGCACCCGAAACTACTGCTTCGCAGGACGGAGTCAGTGGCCGAGAAGATGCTTTCGGCCTGGTTCACCTTTCTCCTGTATAAATTTTTGCGCGAGTGCGCTGGCGAGCCGTTGTTTGTACTGTTCCGAGCCATCAAGCAGCAGGTGGACAAAGGCCCGGTCGATGCAGTTACTAGCGAGGCTCGTTACTCACTCAGTGAGGAGAAACTCATTCGCCAGTCCGTTGATTACAAATCAATCACTGCTTACTTCTCTATCGCACCACAGTCTTATTATATGTCGGTCGGGATGATCGACTCGGCCGTCGCCGAGGGCCAGGACATACCCGTTAGGGTATTGGACTGCGACACAATCTCGCAGGTAAGTCTGTCTTAGTTTGTGTAATTTACCTTCTCTTAACAATATCGTATTATATGTTAGAGAATTCAGCACTTCCGTGTATGTTGATGCCGTTGTAATCGAAATGTTTTTACTAACAGGCCTGTTGGCCTTGAAACTGACGTCGTTTAAAAATGTATGTGGCAATAAAACTTAGAAAAACACCCTATTCATAAACAGGAAGTTTGTAACTAATTATAGAATTCCAGCATCCTTACTCAAATGGTGACTTTCGCATAAAGAAGTAGGTAAATAATACCACCAAAACTTCTGTGTTTTCAACATATATATTATTATGGTTTGGTTTACGTGAATTTCGTTGCCATTTTATACCTTGCAATACGTTTTATCGGAAGGCTGTGACCTTGCGGATAGTACACTGAAGTCTGTTGTTACTCTAAAGATTTGCTATTATTTTTCTCGTAAATTGAAAGTAGGAAGAAAGCGTGCGTGTAGCTACGCGCATCTCATCAATTTGTAGCCTCCTTCCAGAAACCAAGCCAATCTGCAACCTGTTCTACACTCGTGTCGTCTTCTTTAAATTTGCCCGCCTTTTTTTATAGGTGAAAGAAAAAGGTCTTGATGCGATTTACAAGAATACCCCGGCCTCGCAACGGCCGTGCAAGGATGACCTCGACTTGGAGTGGCGGACAGGCACCTCCGGGCGGCTAATTCTCTCAGATGAAGACGCGACCACAAAGTCAGAGGGCGAATGGCGCCGCCTTAACACGCTTTCGCACTACAAAGTGCAGGATGGGGCCAGCTTAGTACTTGTGCCCAAGCAGTCGTCTACCTACAACCTGAGTATCACTTCTGAGAAGATGACTCCGGCCGAAAAGACGCTGTACCACAAATATGAAACACTAAATTTTACGGCTGGGTTCCAGCGGTCGCCTCCGATGTCTCGTGCTACCTCACCGCCCCCGCACGGTCTCTCCGGTCTCGGAGACCTCGAGAGCGGTTTCAAGTACTGGCATCTCGTGCGGCACGCCGATGCTGATAAAGATGAACGAGGTAACAAGATGGTATCTGAGATCTATCTAACTCGCCTGTTGGCGACCAAAGGAACCCTGCAGAAGTTCGTCGACGATTTGTTCGAGACGATCTTCTCGACGGCCCACCGAGGAAGTGCCCTTCCGCTGGCGATCAAGTATATGTTTGACTTTTTGGATGACCAAGCGATCCAGCATGGCATCCAGGATCCCGAGGTTGTCCACACCTGGAAATCGAACTCGCTACCGTTGCGGTTCTGGGTCAACCTGATCAAGAATCCTAACTTTGTGTTCGACACGAACAAATCCAACATCGTTGACTCGTGCCTAAGCGTCGTCGCACAGACGTTCATGGACGCCTGCTCCACATCGGACCACCGACTTGGCAAGGACTCACCGTCCAGCAAGCTGCTATACGCCAAGGACATTCCTGCGTACAAGGATTTGGTCGAACAATATTACGCCAATATCCGGGCGATGCCGCAGATCTCAGACGAGCATATGAATGCGATGCTCGGTGAGGAGTCCCGCTTACACGCACATGAGTTCAATACAAATGTCGCACTTAATGAACTCTACAAATATGCTGCTAAATACACCGAGCAAGTACGTATACACTATGAATTACGACTATCCAAAATCAACTCTTGTTTTTATAAAGCTCAATAACAGATCTACCCATTCATCGTTGTCGCATCTTGAATTTTATCTAATATTATGTTTCGAATTAAAGATCAATTAATGTGTTGTAAGCCAAGATTATTTTTTCAACGTGTATAATCTAGCTTGTACACTTCCTCAACGGTACCACCTCGATGGTTATACATCCACACCAGCCAAATTATAGGCAAATTTGTTTATCACATGCGTATCTTATCCGTGTATGCTGAGCATTACTGAAACATGGATCTGCTATTCGCCCATGCTGTCCTAAGCGTTCATATAGTTCTATACGTATCATATTGTGAATGAACGACAAAGATATCGATTTATTAATATTCGTTCGTTTCGTATCTTTTAGCTGCTGTTAACGCTGACGGAAGATGAATTCGCCGAGAAGAATCGGCTAGCATGGCGGCTAGCACAAGTCAACAAAATTATGCACGGAGACACTGAGGCATGACGATCCCATTGGCAGTCCGCTGACGTGTAACGACGATCTCATCCAGTTCACGTCATCAATATCGTTCTACGATGACAAACGTTATGATGATGTGAAGGTTCATATGTGACGAAATGACAATAATACCAATTTATCAACCCCCGACAATATCCCTTTCCCCCAGACAATATTCTCTCACACAAGAAGACGACGACACACATAACGACAACTCGTACGCACTCTACGACCACAAGTCAGTACAGCCATCTCTACTTTTTTTTCTTCCCTACCTCAATTGCAACAGCTACAAATCAATCATACTTCAGCACTGTATTCAACGCAAGCCATGTCAATCATCGTATGTGTATATCAGCGTAATGATAATATCAGCAAGCGACCCTTTATTGAAAACTGGAAAGCTTCAGGCGAAGGTATGGGTAGACGCTTTGCCTTTGAAGAATCGGTAGCAACCGTCGTGAAATAAGCGCCAGCAGCCGCAATAACTCATGGTAAAAAGAGAAGAAGACAGTCGACAGCGTCGTAGCCACAGTCACGAGCTGAGAATTGAGGCGGGCGTATGAACTGGAACCTCTCCAATAGTTCGAAATAGAGTAACGATAACAATATTATAAAGTACAGAAACCCTAAAAGAGAAAAGACGCAACGATTTAATCCGACATTAAATAAAAATTAGTACCGCAACGGATTTTCACTCAACTCGGTATCGAGCATGACTGGAAGAGACGAAATTCGACCAAGCTAAGATCAGCTAGGAAACCACAAACACATCTCTTTTGTCACACGGATTATAAAACATCCTTATCGTGGAATCGAACCGGATACCTGCTGAATATGCAGCAGCAAACAGCAAACCTTCATACTACGGCAAAGTGGGCAGGCATGGCAAAGTAGGCAGGTATTGGAGGAAACAGAAATAGAAGGGAACTGTACACTATCACAGCATCATACCCCATATTCCCATTGTAAATATATATACAGTTATACGACGTTCAGTGTGTGAATGTTTCGGTTATAAATTATTTCGATTCAGTTATTTATGGGATACATTCTTTTTTGGTGGTAGAGTTGTGTTGTTTGCTGTTGAGCTCGGCTGTACAACACCGAACGTGGCATGCTGAATCTTCAGGCGGCGACATGTGCCTATATCCTAGACCCAGCTAGCAATCGTTTAGGTATTTCAGTCAACGGTGAGGCAGGTTGTGCTGACCTATAAACTACCAGCCAATGACACTAAAATTTCTTGAGGTGATTCTTTCGTTCGGTCGCGGCGGTGACTGTCCATTGAACTCAGAGAATGGACAGTAAACCAACGATCTATTTGGCTCTTCTAAACCTGCTGTGGGCAAGAAACCATGCAACGATCAGAATCCTAGCAACGCGAAAAGTCCATTGTTTTTGACTTATTACGAATATACGCTTGCGTCAATTGAACGGCACAGTATTTCTAGCTGCAACAGCCGGAGATAATTATTCAATGGTGAGGTAGTTTAGAATGTGGTTAGCTAAGTGAGCGAAGAAGAAGAGTTCTTATTAGCTCGTAGAGTTTTATTTGCATTCTATATAGAAACACACAGATAACAAGAATCTACACATACAATTTTCTTTCTTTCTTTCTTTCTTTCTTTTTTTCTCTCTCAGAGAGAAAAAGACTTTTATTTTCAATTTGGGTTGAGTCGTCACACTTTGGTTGACTGCCACGTGTTCAGTTAATAATAATAATAATGTTTACATTTCGAAAGCGTTAACCTTTATCGCTTTGTTCCTAATAGTGCGCTGAGATAAACGGCGAAAGTTGCCGCCTGGACTTACAAAGCTACACAACAATACAAAGTACGCCACAGTAACTTTTTGTAACTGCATTACCAGCAATTGCTCACTTTTTGGCCCTGAAAAGAAGCGTACGCTTGGCCAACGTACAATTAGCGTTGAGTTCGACAATCGTCAATTACAAAGTACATCTAGTACCACCATATAGTAATAGCACTGATGAGTTGCTTGTTATGGAAAACACATATTGAACAATAAAAACGTATATAGTATTTACTTCTGTAAATGTAAATTTTCCACGTGAGTAGATGTTTACTACTCTTTGATCAAACAGCAGCTGGTTAATGTTTTGTTGCACTATATATATATATAATCGCATTAATACACAGACACCCACATATCTCGAAGTCCCGCGGCTTCTTCAGGCGTCCCGGCGCAATCGTTGTTACTGCCGCCATATTTTGTTGTGCTGCATATTCGTTCGAATCGGTATTTTTGACGTAGTTTCTTTTTCCTATATAGTATACCTATGACGTTCCTCTACTCTCCCATGCCAAACCCCGTTTCCTCGCGCCCGCGTTTCCATACATCTCAAGCTCTAGCTCTTGATCGCTTTACTCTTTCTGCTAAAGACCGTTCTTTAAAAGCGTTCCTATTTCGTGACACGAAGAGCGATTTCACGACTACGGCGGAGGATCCCGTGCGAAATTCATATTCATTCCCGAAAAATCGATAATACATATACATTAATGTACTCGTTGCTACGCTCTTCCCATTACGATATAAAGGATCTTGGACGGCTATGTTTTTATGGGGAGAGGCTTCTACGGTAGAATGAAGAGAAACCCAGTTGGCGGTCAAAAACAGCGAGTGTTGTGTGAAACTACCTGTACAGTTTTAGCGATTAAGAAAGAGATGAACTCTGAGAAGGGGACAAATAAACTGGATAACTGAGTAACAAGGCCGATATCGATAATGACGAAGCTGATTTGAACGAGTAACGAAAATAATAAATTATTATTTTCGTTACTCGTGGGAGATCTTAATGGTGATTATGATGATGATAACTAAAAACAGCTGACAAGCGGGAGTAACGCATCATATAAAGTTATATATATATATGTGTGTGTGTGTGTGTGTGTGTGTGTGTGTGTGTGTAATGATACGGTGAACATGTAGAAGATCATAATGATGGTGACTGTCTATTGCTATTACTAATCACCCGACACAAATAGGCCAAACGAAGTATTTGGGACGCCTAGATACATGCAAATATATGTTAATCTAAGATTGCGGTAGAAACCATATCCTATTGGCAGTCCCTAATAGTTATTATTACATTGACGACAATAATATACAAAAGTGAAGATGATTTAATAAAAATGAACGCGTTGACGAACTGATTGAGATGGACAATATTGATAATCCCGGTGCATTACCTGACGATTATGAAGACCATAAGCGTTAAACTATTAGGTTTCTTTCCACGTCCATTTGGACTCTGATGAGGCCGAAATCCGCGTCAGATAGATAAAATAGCAAAAAAAAAGGCAGAGGCACACACTTCTAAATATGAACCGAAAATGTGCTTAAAGTAATGATATCAAGAGCTGAAGAACAATACCGAACGAGTGACACTGCGATATGAAATAGATAATCGAACGGAATGAGCAAACAAATATTATACAAAAAAAAATGGTCTATGAAAACATACAGTGCACTCACGAAGAAACTGCTTGCCTATGGGTATTATAATCATATTCACACGCAATTTCAGTGGCATGGGGCTATAGCCTGGTGCTCGGCATCATCTGACCCTACGACTTCGTGAATATAGGCGTGTGTTAAAGGACCCGTATCATCTCGGGTGGCACACAGTGGGCCTTGCGGCGCTCTTAATGGTGTGCAGCACATGGTAGATGGTAACATGACGCTACAGGAAGGCAGTGGATATACGGTTACAAATGGTGATGACAAAAACGACGGTATTACGATTATAATTATTATTCGCGAAAAGGATAGTTATGATGGGCAACTTAAACAGATGAAACAATACACCATAATTATTGATACTATTTGTACAGACCACCGGCCTATCTCTGTCCGGTTGATATCTCCCCTCGACCCATTGCTTCTGCTTCTCCAGACAAACAACCCAAGCAAACAGGCCAATAATTTGTAAACATATTAAAGCCATATGTGAATATTATGCAACAGCTAAAGGCTTCATGGGACAGCACACACGCGCAGGTGTGGCAGGTAAAGGCTTGTGTAAAAGCGTATTGTCACCTTACGATAGGACACCGATGTAGCGTGATGAGACGAAATATCATGAAAACGGTGTAACTGTCTACTTTCCATTACTAAATCGTCAATAGTTGTATCAACATGCGTGACGGGTGACGTTTAAAATGAGGGAGGGAGAAAGCTTTTGTGGGAAAGACGGTGAGGTTGACACTGGTTACGTTTTCTAGCCAAACCGAATTACCACAGATAGCAACACGCCCTACTACTATTGCTACGATAAGTATTACTGCTATAACCTACTGAACTAGTATAACTAAACTTTATATATATATATACTCTATAACATCAAATCAGAAATAGCAACATTATATATAAACATAAATTTGATAATTATCATGTATTACGAACTCCTTTCAGCCCCCGATAAGCCTTTGAAAAAATATGAGGTCCCAGGGCTCCCGCTTCCCAATCTCTTTGCTATAGGCACTTTAACGAATATATATCCCTATAATATGAATAATATATAATTATATTTGCCCAGTCATGCTATTTTGACCGATCGCAGCGAGATCGGATCATATAATTCCCTAACGATAAGAAATGAAGGATATCACCAAACAAAACAAGCTGCTACATATAGCGGCGCCGTTTGCCAATTGTCACAACCACACACATTCAGACTATAGAGATATGCAGTAGTATATGTAAGTATATTTTGTCTGTCCGATATGGATGAAAATGGCGGAATTACAAATGAAGGTTGATTTAACAACTAGCGAAGAAAGGTTTTTCAGCTTTACTCATATAATATTGCAGAGACAAAAATGTCGGAGGTTTTTTCGGGCAACACGAAGTGATAAAGGGGCACAAAAAACGTTATCATCGGGATAAGACGAAAGATCTACGTAAAAAATGAAAACTCTTTCCCTTACTCTTTAGTTGTTTAGTCATAAAACAAACTTTTTTTAGTCATAAAATTAAATGTATGCTAGTAGAACGGTTTACCAAATTGGCCTGTCAGATGATGGACGTCCGGGTGCCGAGCAGGTCTCAGCATTTTCTTTGTAAAAAATGGACACACAATAAATAATTGACACCAATCGACACAAGCAAACCCCTAACACATCTACTAAAAAGCGCTCCCACGCAAACACAGAGACTCTATTTGGAGTCAGCGTGTTGTAAATAACCACGCCGACTGCTAACAAAATGCCGACAAAGATATCAATAGACGATGATGGTGATTATCGTCATTACAATGACGATTGATTATGAGATTGATTATTATATACTATGTCCAATATATGAGATGTGAAAAAAACTAACGATGAAAAACAAATGATGGCGACGATATATACATATGTATGGACGACACTGTGGACGCACTAAGGGTGTGTGTGCTAGGCTTGTCCGTGGTTCCGATAAGCTCCCATGACCTCCACTCTGAGAGCAACACTTATATATATATATATAAATAATAAATGATACAGAAGAAATGAATACGATACGAATTATCAGCAGTGGCTGACTACTGGACAACAGCCGTCTTGTTTAACTGAACTTCTCACCAAAAACGCATAAGATATATTAACAATATCGCGACATTGATGGATAATGATGCTAAACTATATACCGACAACAACTTTTGTACCATAGTATTTTTTAATTTTAAATAATTCCCTTCCCTTTTTCGTATATATATATATATATATATATATATATATATATATATATATATACATATATATACGGAGAGAAAGCGAGAGAGAGAGAGAAACAAATAACGATAAACAAATGATAAAATAATGATGCTGCATAATAAACTGTATTCCCAAGAACAATAAAAAACGTACACGATGAGAAGCGAAAAAATTAACAGACGGACATTGCATCCAAATAAAAAAAATAAAAGCATACAGCATCCGTAATATAGATGAACAATATTTGAATCCTTTTTTGCGCGCGTTTTGCTGCGTTCTCGCAGCAAGAAAAGTGCGCGTTGTGGAAAATGGGGTAAAATGAAATCATCTACAACTGTGACCTATGATATATGAAAATAAAGAAGAGGAGACAAAACAAAAATGATTCTGATGAAGCTTATAATGTGGTAACATGAATAAAAAGTGAATGAATGAATGAATGAATATACGTCGAGAGAGAGAGAGAGAGAGAGGAGACAGCAACAGTTCTCTAGTTATAACGATTTATAAAGTCGTGGTCAGTATAAAAAGACGGATACACAAACGAAGCCAGATGAGACGGGCGAAGGAGATCTAT
>NW_019211455.1:44826654-44994402 GCF_002443255.2 Varroa destructor | reverse complement strand
TATAGCCACAGCTGTCGCTAGAGAGATATTACAATTACAATGAATTGATAATAACAGGAACTAATGATGATAATGAAGGCGTTGATGCAGATGATACGATGACAATAAATGACTGATATTGAAAAAACAATATTATAAAGGTATATTATTATCAATTATAATTGAGTCGAACTAATGGGAAGAGACACAGGAAACAGTGGATATATATGATGATAAAGATGATAAACGGAGACTGATTGATGTAGCCATAAGATGGGTGGAGCCGAGGTTAAGGAGTCACACGCACATACACACCCAAACACATACGCACATACACACACGCACACCCACGCAGATGCACACTCACATGGACACACTCCTGTAAGCGCAGAAAACAGAAAAGCAGACAGGATTTTAGTGAAGCAAAACAATCCAAACAACAAACTCAAATTTGTCGTAGTGCATAAT
This sequence comes from Varroa destructor, assembly GCF_002443255.2. Lineage (NCBI taxonomy): Eukaryota > Metazoa > Arthropoda > Arachnida > Mesostigmata > Varroidae > Varroa > Varroa destructor. The sequence continues at coordinate 44,993,955 of NW_019211455.1, read as the reverse complement.
ATACGAAGATCCTAGAGGCAGTTAGAGGAAAATAACGTCAATAAAAGGTGTAACGAAGATTATGAGAGGGTGATCGGACGTGTGAAAGAGTGACTAAATGTGTAAGCGTTTGAGCGAGTGACTGATCAGTAGCAGACATGTGTGTGTCATGAGGTTTCATGAGTATCTGCCTGCGGTTTAACGTGAATGGTCCCTGCGAAAGAGTCGAAACAGACACTAAAGATGAATGATAACTTGACTGAATGTATGTTCAAAAAGCAGCGCCATAATTAAATGAGCAAGAGAGAACATTGATTCACATCAACAGCAGAAATAACAATATAGACAAGGCAAGTAACGTCAGCATCGACAAAAACATAACAAGGTAGTGACGGCCAATGTCTACACAGAAAATCTACCATCGACATCAACAGCAATTTGAATCACAGCGAAGCAACGAAGGACTCCCATTAGACCTCGTTGAACTCGAAAGGACACTCGAGGTATGAAACGTTTGAAATTAATATCAACTACAAAACTATCAGTGCCGAATTGACTGACAATATTATTCGAGCGTGTAACAAAATCCTGTACTGTAAAACTTGGTAAGGCATGCGGGTCAGTCACAAGAGAAAAGCAATGCAACCATTATACGGGTACCGGCTTAAAATAATATATATTTACATGTTTCGCCTAGGTCGCATTAAGGATATTCCAACTACGTTCATCGTATTGAAGATGCACTGTTCCATAAAGTTTTTCCGTCGGCAGAAAAACAGACAAAACAGAGACTTGACTCTCAATTTAACTTCTCAATTCACAATCGAATACACGCACAGAATTCCAACCAGATTGCGCCAGGCGCATCACAAAAACAAATCATCTGAAAAGGTTGGTGTGAGGATGCTTTTCTCATTTCTTCGAAAAACAACAATAACAGCAAGAACAATAAAAATATCAATAAATGGTAAGATAGACAAAATGGTTAGCAGTTATATACACAACGTACTGACAGACGCAAATCCTATCCAAAACAATACCGCGTAACTAAGAATTCGCAGTGCCAAACAAAATCTCAATTAACTTTAAATAACGTCAGCCTGGGAATGGCCAAAGCCGAATACCAGCGAGCGAGGGAGCGCGCCCTTAGTAAAAACAATTTAACCAAAAATAACATTTTAGCCAATTTCTTTGGCCTTTCAAAGCGAACACGAATTCTCTCCGCAATATCGAGAACTGTGGGAATCAGTCGCCTTAACACAGAAACAATAACAACAACAGCAACGGATTTTGGGATGGCCAGTGGGCTGCAGGGTTTTCACGCGTGTTGTACATATGGTTCTAACTAACTCTACCCATGATTCATTAATGGCCTACGCGTCAGTAGCCCGGTGCCGGTCTGGTTTATAATATATAAACGACATGTATGTAATGTGTATGGGAAGTTCATCGGTAGACGGAACGCACTCCTGTACTCTTGGAGTCCGGCACGTTTCCAGTTATCACAGACCCATGATGAAACAACATACAACAATATAGGAAATAACATAGAATTGACATTCTTACATATTGCAATGCTTGACGCTAACGGGGGCTCAGAGACGTGGCGTTATACTTAATTCATGTAGAAAGAAACTGCCGAAAGCTCTCGAAGAGCATGAAGCTCCTACTTACCTAGGTAGACTGCGGCAACGTACGTATGCTCTGAACAATATTATAGAATGAAGAGCGTTATCATTATGACCATAAAGAAGCTGGGTAGAAAATGTGAAGTGGGGAAGGGAAAGGGAAACAAGGTTCAGATGACGACAGATCCCAGAATTTTCCAGAAGACGGAGCTGTGCTGATCTCAATGAGCACACGTCGTGTTATCCATGGAAAAATGTATGTAGTACCTTAACAGGTCTCGACCCTCCTAATTTGTCGACTTGACACTAAAGGCATTCGACGTGCGTCGAATGCGGATGTTCTGTCGAATAGCGCAAGATATCTAATGGGCGCTGTAGTGTCCCACAAGTCTCATTCGTGGTTCTGTCGTTATCAACGCGTTTGTTTAAAAAGTGTGTATGTGCGTATGATTGTGAGCGTAAACGGACAAGCCCGTTTATAGATACGCCGCATTACGACGTATGTCTCTTTTATACGGTCCCGAAACGGGCACAGGACTCGAGGCCAGTAAAGCCGCCTTCTCCAGGCGTCAGCCAATGGGAATGAACACGATGGCAAGACGCGACGTGGTTGTGCATGATTGCATCATTCGCAGTTGTTGTCTAGCGCATGGCTAATTCCTTTCACTGGAACTGGAATGGGCTGTCACTGACTGGCTCGATTAGAGAGGCCCAAAATGTGAATACTTCCGTAATTTAACTTCCTTAACAAGGATGAGTTATGATTGCTACGACTGACTCTTTCCCAAGAACTAATTTCCGTGCAAGCCCAGCCCCACCCTTACGCTAAGTAGTCGAAGCAGGAAAATAGACCCCAGAAACACATACGAACTACACAGGCATTACACAAACTCACCAACCTCGACATGTATTCAAACAAAACACAGATTGTAGATGACTACATCAGATAGACGCCTGCAGGGAACTGGCACCAGAATGGCATATGATCGGTAACAATCTTACCTGAATTTCAAACGTCAAATGTGACAAATAAGAATAGCAGTTTTTGGAGTATTGGAAAAATAATAAATTCAAGTTGATTTCAAGGCCACAGTTATCCTGGTTACATTAATGGTACAATGAGAATTCGATCACTTCAACGCTTTTCAGCGAAAGATAAACGTGAAGCGAACGCTAGGTCGATATAACATGTGTTTCTCGACTTAGTCGGCCCTGTCTTTCCCCTTACCTATTCAGATGGCCTGCACCTGACCAATAAATAAAAACATAAAAGAACATAGGATTCGCTGGTAAAAAAAAAAAACAGAAAAAAAGCACGAACAAATAACTTATGAAAGGACTCATAACACTTTACAAAAGATCAACATTCGTAAAAACCGACAAACGATAAGGCGCTACCTTCGGACAGCCGACGAATTTTAGAGATTGCGACCCCAGACGATGCGCGTTTCGAAAATGACACGGTAACATCGTCACATCGTCATAACGGCCAGTTGGAGAGAGGAACAAGTGAAAACATGACAGGGCACAACAAGTTTCAGATATTCGCTGACAATTATACCAAACAAAACAGCAGAAAATGCTGACACAAAATGGAGGATCACCAACCGTCACACTAATACGATACCGAATACCAATATTAAGCCGAAAACAAACGAGATGACAAAGAAACACCAGTCAACATCCGATTGACAAAAGAAGCCAAACCGACAGCAGCCCGATATGTAACGAAAGTAAATATAAATTACGAGTAAGAAGCCGCGAACCGCTGTGTCTCTCTACGATGTATTGATGAAACGAGAAAAAAACCAACAAAAAACAACAATTATCTCTATGATTGATTAATCGATGTAGCTCCGTAATCACTACCTTGCTCAAGTATTAATCAAATTTAATTAAAACTCAATAAACAAAGTGTATACTTAACAAAGACAATGTTTTTTTTATCGGATTAGATCCGATGAATACGTAAATGAGATATGTTCTGAATGTGAGTTAATTTCTAGCTCAGGATAAGAAAGGTGAAAGTTTTATATACTGCTGACTCTTGCTGCGCAAATAAAATATCGCCTATATGAACTTGACGACTGGACACTGTCACCCGGAGAAAAGGAACACTGATATTTGATCTGTATATTTACACCGAAATTATTGGTAGATTTGCTCCGAATATACAAAATGGCTTCGAAATTGTCTTCCAAGCCGAGTTGATTTCATCATCTGAAGGTATTATATACGATTCATCCTTTGTTTTAGGTCATTACATTGGCATTAGTCAAAGGACGGTATGTCTATTAATTCTAATTAATTCATGTCTTAGTGACCATTTTTAAAGATGTGAAAGTCTTAACAAACAAATCAAACACATGGAGACACCCCTATTCTTCCTTAAGGGCCTATAAACCATCCATAAGTTGGCGTTGAGGTAGTACAGAATATTACGTAAGAATGGAAACGTTTATAGTTTTTCCTTTATGTTGTTGGTTCACCAGATTTGGCTCTTTTAAATTACCACTTGATCGATGCATTACTTTGCCAAAAAGCAGTTCTCAAAACTCGAAAGGTCGCTTCGGTTACGTGCCTTATCTCCTCCGCACAGAGGCCTGTAGCCGTTGTCGGGCCCGCATGTTGAATTCCTATCAGGCTGCTTTCAGGATTTCTCTGTAGTATTCACATTGACAAGATCCATCGCTACCCCTATCGTAAACCAAGTGCTAATTTGGAAACAGATTTCTCGCGTGGGTCAGATACCCATAAGCGTTTTTACTTCTAGTTGTATCCGAGTTCCGCGACGGCGAATTTCGTATGGCCTAGCGCCACTACCTTGGTTGCATTTTATTTTTAAGAAAACTTTTTCTTTCGACTATGAATAATAAAGCAACGCAGTCCTTAAACTATTCAACCCCAAAAATAATTCTATGGTGATACTGCGGAGTAGATATTGAAAAACATAATTTACCGATCGCGCCATATTTAGTGCCGTGACGTAAACTAGAAGCTGATATATGTCTATGTTCAACTAGGAAAACGTCATTATGTTAGCTGCGGCCACATTTTGTTTATTACTAAAGCCAAGAGCACAAACGCCCTCGAGGCTATATGGCCGGCCATCTGCGAGAGCTAACTGAAGCCACTTATACCAAAAATAATATCTACAAAGCCGAAAAGTTGCTTGTGATCCTGGCTTCCAGATCCTGGCAGACTTCCCTACATCTGAAAGCTATGCCAGGCTTGAGTTTGAAGTCTAGTAACTACTGGAAAGTCCAATTAGAGCTCCTTAGAAGCTACCGTTACTGAAGCTTCTAATGAATTTATTTAGTTTAGAGCTCGCTCCACATAAACATCATATTCGCAACGCGATTCGTCTCGGTGAATGAATGGCCATTGCTTCTCTTTTTATCGCTTGGATATAACCCACCCGTAAGCGCAATCGTAAAAAGTTTTGTTAAGAATGATGTAACTGGAGTATAAAATCGCATTGATTATATCACGATGATCTACATAATAGTGGGCTAAATTAGAAAGAGTGTTTCTAGGTAATCTTTGATTTGAATGAACCTTTGCGGTTGGCTACCTATCCATAAGGAATACAATTAGAGGTAAACATATAAATATCGTACTTTTCAATAGCATTAACAGTTGAACTATGTACACGGCATTATATAGTTACGCCAAAACAAAGCTTTTATCCCTTAAACGTATTCTATGGAATGGAAGCATACAGGACACCGTTGCAAATCACTATACCTCATATGAATTAACCAGCCTAAATTTATCTACACCGTGAACACGCTTCGCCTCGGAATATTTGTTGTTGCGTCAGCAAAAAACTTCCCTACGAAAACCAGACCGTAGAAAATTAACGTCATTTCTGGATAAGAGATCGCTCTTGTATTCAAAGGCCGGAACCAGAAGCCTCGACGAAGCGCATCTCTCGTATGGTGAGCAAGGAGCGACACACAAAGTGTGATCACGTACGGCGTATAAAATCGTGCTCGCAGCGCGTTTTCGGCTCTGCTACTAGTGCTATCACTACTGTTAGGAAGGAATGCTTCTCCCCAGCTATTAACCTGTCGGCTGTTTCGTCGCCAAAGGTAAGCCAGCTCGCAAATAACGATTACAATGACACAGAGTGCGGCGACAGTTACTGTGTCGTGCAGAAATGGTCGACCATGCCCATGAATACTAGTGGCTGCATATAGGCTCACGGAGCCGGCGCTAATGAAATGGTCCACATCGATAAGCGCTGAACACAACCACGAGGTGATGAGCAGCGTCCGAAAAGGTCGACGATGTACAAACACGACGGTTGTAAGAAGAACTCCAACAACCGAATGGGTCAACGAGTCAGCCAGTGCGAAAAGCTCGAGGGATGCTGATAAGTACAAACGAGAGAAGCTGTCCGAGACTACGTTAACAAGAGTCGCCAGCGGTGGTATTACAAAGAGCCATGGTGAGATTGCGAACGGGCGACCAGATGTTGCTCTGCTCTGAAATAGAAATTTATAATAAGGATCACTATGGTGAGAGCTATTTTATTAGCTACAGTATGTTACTAGATTATTTGACAGTTCACATAGTGCAGTGTATAATATTATAATAAAACAATTTCTTTTAAAACATGTACTATATAAGAAGAAATGCCTTATCAGTGAGTGTAGGTCTCTTTAACGAACATAATAAGAATATAATAAAATTTCTAACGAATACGATCGCATTGAAAAGTTTAATTATTTGTTGTTAGCTGATACAATTATTCATGTGTGAGACATGTAAACCGCATTAGTGCATAATAAAAGAAAAAAACAGGTCGTAGGTAAAAGTAGAACAACATCGGTATGTGGTCGTTCTCAAGATAGTGTGTTTTATATCATGTCAAAAATAAAATACATTCATGTCAGTAAAATACATTTACAATGAATAAAATGATATTCAATAAATTGGTCATTTGATTACGTGAGGAACTACTGTGAATGAGGTTTTACGCCGTTAGCTATTTTTATTGTGTGAAGAACTCCTTGGTATCACCTCCTTGGTACAACATTAACGAGTGGCCCCACTGGAAGATGTAAAACGGTGGACTTTGAAGAACCTATCCAGGGTCCTTCCAACAGGTCCATGAAACGGTAATCGTTTTCTGAAGCTAAAACCAGCGATGGCCATGTATCCATAGTTACCATGACCACGCACTCAAAAAGATACCTACTAGCCACCGAAGCTACGTGGATGAAACCTAACTCACCAAATATGTCATTGTCGGTAAGCTAAAGCCGCCGTCAATTACCGCTGCATTATTTTTTCATTCTGCAATAGAAGTCAACGAGTTTTCGCATGAAGTACGATCCATTAGACATTAATAGTTAGCAGGGGTGACAAAGGAAGCGAAAAATTAAAACTCGGGTGTTACATTATTATTCCTTGAATGGTTCTGTCTATTCCTTAAGTACCCAGATATTGTTTTGTAACTTCCTTGGCCACGTGTATACTTCCCGTCCCAATTCGTCAGATGTGTAAAAATATTAGGCACGGTTAATTGGCAAATCGGCACAGCATGCCTTTAAATGAGGTATGGCTACACAATTAACATGAGACACGTAGTAGCACAAAAACTGGACGTGTAGAAGTAAAATCAATGATGATTCAATCATCAATCTGATTCCAACCAAGTGTTTTATAATACACAGTGTATAATAATTTGACACAAATTTCGTTCACGTATCTATCTAAAACATGCACATCAATTCTAACTTAAACTATTTTGCCAGTATACGATTTAACGTAGAATTCTATTTGTGTACACATCTCCATTGATCATTTGTACACTTTCATTAAATACACGTTGATAACATAATGTTTGCTATTACACTTAGTTGTTACTAGACAGTTGTTACCTGAAGCTTTATTTTTATCGTGGTAGAAACATACACACAAATTCTGATACCTGCCTGACCCGGAAAAATCTTGCACAGCACTGACCAAGCAGCTTACTAAGTTATTAAGAACAGCCAGGGTCCCCTAGTGACGTTTATATCAGAACACGGCATAGGGAACATAAGTACTTGACGCGTCTATTCAGTTCACAAAGCAATAGTAACAACCGCTAATTACACTCGTTGCTTTTGCTATTTATCATTCATAATTAAATGTCAGTCACTGTGTCACAATCGCATAAAGCCGCAATCATCCGAATTCTTTATATGTTGTTCCACTTGATTAGCCCATACAGTCAAGGTATTCATATTCTAGATGCTAAAAATTTCTTAATATCTAAACTAAAATCAAATTATAGTAGAAAGTAGTGTACTTCAATCAAACAATCTAAAACGTTTCGACCTGACCAGCAATCTGGCACAGATTCGTTAAATCGAATTCTAGAATAATGCGGGACAAAATAGATATGTTTTACAGACCTTTTCTATTTCGCGGTCAATTCAATGCCGTTTTAAAGCTCCATTGGACTTCCTGTAGAGTTGACTGAAGACGCGCACCACACATTTATTATACAGTCATTACTGCTCCAAACAAACCGATTTACTGCTGTATAGAAGTTTTTAAAAGCCACAAACTACTTAGGCTGCAAGCACCATTCGAATTTCGCAGGAGAGCAACTGCGCCTACTTGGCAGCTGTTTCCGTCGATTTTTGAGACCTCGCCTAAATCGGCGGAACCTTTCCTGGATTAGGGTCTGCTTCGTGACTATCGTCAAGGCTCAAGTTTATCAAATAACAATTGACTCCGGCCGGTCAGATATTTGTTAATCCGACAAACAGCGCAGGTATTCACATATTATAAGCGTCGTCATAGGTAAGAAAATTATTGTCTAAAGTGATGCCTAATAATTTAGACGGGAAAGCACCTTGTTATGTAAGGCAATCGTTAGCTCGAGTGTTCGTAGATCCAGTATATCAACCAGCGCGGTTTAAGGCAGATATGATGTTCTTAAAATGATGATGAAGTTTTCATGTATGAGTGGTGGCTGTCACAACTCAAATATAGTAGAGGTTTGTTATACGGTGAGCTAATGCTCAAAGATCCTAAGAAGATTATACGAAAAAAGGAATTGGCAGTTAGTTTGAACGCGCCAGTTATATAGACACACTGTAACATGCATAAAATGTGAGAGTGGAATGCGCAAATATTAACAATATGGTGACAGTCGTAGTTATGACTAATAGCTTATTTGAGCGAAAGCGAACCAGCTAACTTATAGGAACTTATCTTAAATGATCACTTCCTGCGTCACTGATCGTGTCAATTTACTTCAACATAAGAAAAATCAAACTGAACCTATAACTGAGAAAAATCGTGGAGTACGCAGTAAACATAAAAATTCGACAAAAAAAGGTTCGATAGCTGCTTTTGCGCAAACAGCTTGATATGGGAACAGTATTCGTTCACTACAACTTCGATCTACTTTTTCGGTATGATCAAAGGTGTCTAAATAACGTACCCTTTCAGGTTAGCTAGTTGCAGGTCGAATTATATCCTTTTAGTAATAATTTAGAAAATAAATCGCCTCTTCGGTTTGGCCAGGCTAGATCTTACAGGGGCTCATCTGGGGGGTTTCTGGGCACGGGAAATATAACCCTTAGTAACAATTTTCCAACAATGAAATTCGCTAAATTGAAAATGAAATATGTTACTATGGCAGCGTATTCAATGAGATGTGCATTAGCCATACAAATTACGTTGCTTTTTTTTTTTAAAAAAACGCATTTATAAGAAAGATACAAAACGTTGAAAAGAAGCGCTATGTTTTAGGGACAAAATAGTCTTTAACACTGATTTTGTTGCTTTACTTTTTAAAGCTTATATTTTGCACGTAGACATTTTCTTCTTTGTTTAATTTTATATATTTAATAAAGGTTTTTTAGAGAAATTTCTAGTTTGAACCCTATCTACAATCAAAGGAAAACTTATTTGTTAGAATTTACTTAGAAAATATGTTTCGTTTAAATATACATTTGTGCGTTCGAATATAAATCGAAGTTTCAGAAAATTAATATGATAGCGGTCGCGATAGTCCCTAGGTTGCACAATATATTTTCGAATCTCAGTTGACGTAAAATTCGAAAAAAGTAAAAACTGCCAAACTATCGTTCAACTTAGGCCGCCCAGGCTCGAATCTCGCTGTGGACCATATGCGTTCGATTAAATTTAAGCTGATAAGCTGCAATACGAAATGAGGTATAACTGAACTCGAAGAGACAAAAATAGTGGACTCATAGTAATTGGCGCTGTTGTACCATGGACTGTAGAGATATATACGCCTATATCTGCGAAAACGATAAGACACTACAGAACTTGACAAACAGATATTATAAATATTTATATAGTATTAATTTGATCCATTTAGTTTTGGACACAAAAGTAAAACGATCATATACTATTAATATGTCAACTAGTAGTCTATTCGTTGTTCAATAGAAAATATAAATTTTACCGCAAGAGTGGAAATAATCCGAACTACATGCAGTTAGAAAAAGATCGTTTCCATTGGCTAATTTAACAGGGTCCGTCGTATTGTAATGAGTTTCCGAGCGAATAGGGAATGAAACTAAAGGGGAGCGGTGTTAACGAGTGTTAATCTTGGAGTAGGCCCGTCGGAGCTTGGTCTGCTACTACTTTCGGCGTCGACATATTAGTTATTACCAGCTGTGTGCATTGAATCTACCGTATAAAATAAATTATTTAGCAAAGAATATACACAGTATGAAAAAGAAAAAGTAAACACAAGTTAATTCCGTATCTGAATTATAGCTGAACACGGAAAAAGTGTTAGCTTTTTGCAAGTGTTGCGTTACTGAAAAACCAGTGTATAGAATACATCGAGTAGAGACCGAAAAATCTGCGATGAAGCGTTCGATATTAGAAGGAAGTTGCTTTTCGTTGCACACAACAGGTACTTCCAGTTTGGATATGTGCATTATTTATTACACAAATGAAATGACACATTAGCACTTGGTACCGTGGAAGCCGATAAGCGAATCCATGGCGGAGGCTCCTTGATGCATGTGTCTGCTCGTGTCAAAAGCAACGGTAACTGGACGCCCACCAAATCGAAGACGTTTCTGGGCCGGCAATGACCCCATCGGTGTTTGCTATCGTAGTAGAGCTTGTGGTACATCAATGATCGTGTTATTTTCTTTGGTTTTTTGTAATTTGGTTTTTTCTCAAAGATTCGACCATTAACCCCAATCAATTGCATATTCATCACGGATTACATATATGCGCTCAATGTAATTGTCTATTAGAAGCAGACTAGTATCGTAATTAAATTAGACAGACATATACGCGCATAACAAACATCGGTAATAAATATTAATAACAGATGCTAGCGCATGTGCACAAATAATAGAAGAAGCAGACAAAAAACAGCTGTAATAAATTATTACCCGTTGAAGAACGTGAACATATGTTACGAGATAATGAAATAGTCGATGAATAGTAATTATACGTACGTTGGACAAATGTGTGCGTTCGAAATGTAGGCCTGGTTTCTGCGATGCCGTTCGGAAAAGCTTTGATATAACATACCCTATTTATTACCGGTGCATCCAAATATTGGTACGTGGCGCTGTGGTCTGTTCGCACCTCGCATGTCATTAGCGTCATTCGTGGAACTTAATAGTCGTCAGATAGTTAAAGTCGACTTTGGTTTCTGGAAATTATTGGAACTGCTTATCTCTGGAACTGGATCGTTAGAAAACCTTTTCCTCAATTTTGCTAATAATGGTTTTCATTCATCTTTAATAGACTACGTTTTCGTAGTTATGTTAGAAGCAGTTGCAAGGTAAATAATGATAGTTGGCATCTGTTTCAGTTAACAGTCTAGAATATGAAAGTTCTTTATTGCTTGATTAAATGGAAAACACTATGAAACATAATACTACTAATACGGATTTCATGAACCTCAGTCTTGCTAGTTTTGCTAAGCTAGTTTAATTATATGAGCTAATTGAACAACAGAAGGATAGATTAATCCCTCGATTAATGATAGAATAAAAAAAACATGTCGAAAAACGCATCTGCAAAAATTGATGGAATAATATACAGTAATGAGATCACGGACTCCTTTCTCTAAGAGAACTCTAATAAGTTAATATATTAGAAATTTGGCTTAGCGGCCCATAAAAAAGAAAGGGTAGAGTACCCACTAAGAAAAAAATGAATAGTGGCACGGACTGTAAAAGGTAGGTGGGCAAGCTATAAACACAAAGTTACACACATTGGATTGAATTAAAACACGTCTGAGCCGATACGTCTTACTGGTGCCTTTATTCAGTTTTACGTTCCCTATTCTTCTCGTGGGCTCCTCGTAACGCAGTCGCCATCGTGTATCCTTTCTACTGTGTATGATACACTTCGAGTAGCAGAAAGGAACGACAATAACTTCCAGCCACCATCCAAGAGCTATATCCATATAGCCTCTCATTTATCTACCATTATATATATATATACATACTGTATTCAGTATATATATATATATATACTGAAGACACACGTAATGCTGAAATAGCACCATTAGACAATTCGTTCGATCAGCAACAGCAATTAGTAGAAGTTCTTTTCTTGAACTTACCTATGCTTCATTTTATTTCGTTCTAACTCTTCTTATCGAGTAAGCTGTCTATCATGAGCGAGTTTTTCGTTGTTTTTTGTTCGCCTCAGTGTCGTAGTCATATGGTAATACCGTCAGCAAAATAAATAGGTGCGTGTATGCGCGCTTCTGGAAATATTTACGTGGGAAGAGGAAAGAAGGAAATCTGCTCGTCGTCTGCTTGTTGATGTTTGTGGATCAAGTGTGGAATGCTGCAGATGTTCACACGTGCGAATTGTATGTACGGATAAGCCTGAATAAGGCTCCCATGAGGTTATATGAAGTCATGAGAAAACTGGATGAACCGCATAAATATTACAATGACTTAGAAGAGCTAAGAGCAACTGAAGTTGAGGTGGATGTATGAAGCTGTGGTTGATTGGTTGAATTGGTGGACGACAAGATAGGTTAATGCAGTAAGGCAAGGCCGTGTGTCGACCTTGACAAAACGGGTTCTAGACGTACAAGTCAAGGCTTTTACACCTTGCATGCAAATGTTAAGTCGATCCGATTTGTCTCATTTGTTCAGCTTGTCTGTCGATAATAGAAACTCATTCTTTCTGCGTAAACTCGTTCTCTGGGTCGGCATTTGATTAAGGTGAAACCCAAAAGCAATTTCTCTTGTGTGCCTCATTTTTTTTTGATCGTTTTTTGGAGGCCTTCGCCTCTAGCATTGTCGCTGGCTTGAGTCACGGTTAATGGCTTCCGTTCGTAATCTTTGTTGTAGGTTGTACAGGCCAAATAAATTGGATAATCATTTGAAAAGGAGCTATTAAATATTTGGAATGAGTCGCGCACTGCAAAGACGCTTAATTATTACAAAATATGCTGACTTAGTCCAAGGCCAGCATCGGAAGAGCTTGGGTGGTTCAGCAGTGTGAATCATTTGTGATCTTCACGGAATTACCAGAGCGTTCCCAAAACAACATTGCTAAGATTGGCGGCATTATCGCCCCTGAGAGGGGTTGTTGGCGTCGGCACTTCATTGGTTACCCATGTATCGCAAACGTTGGAACGAGTTCAGATATTTGTGATTTAACGTCCATAATAGCGCCCTCCGTCTTCTTCGTCCTCGTCGGTCGTCGCCGACTGCTGAGGCGCGGGCACTGGTTGAACGCTCTGGCTCAGTTCGAAACCCCTCTGGTTCTGTGCCTGTTCGTTATAGCTTGGCCGTTGGGATACTGCAAATTAGCGATTACAACAGTGACGTTAATTAACACCTTAATGTCAAATGTCGCAAGAAGCAGCGCTTGGCAAAAGCACTAGTCATAAGGCTTAAAACCGATAGTAGAACATACACGAGTCGCACAACGATACATGTAAAGACAAAGGGTACGTATTTCATTATTACATCAGCGGTTTACGATCAAAAGGACTTTGTTGGTTTGGCGGCAACGCAATCTACCGAACGTACCTTTGCCGTATTGCGGTTTCTCTTGGATCGATTTAAATGGAGCTCTAGAACCAGGAATGGCGGGTTGATAGTTCGGTTGTTGCGAAGCAGACGGTGGACTAGGGGCAACTGACGTGGAAAATTGTGGAGCTGACGCTGGTCCTGGCTCATTGTACGTTGGCTGTCGTAGGGCAGGTATCGAAGGGGATAGCATGTAGGTGAGCTGACGAGGTGCCGCTGGTCCGGAAGCCTGGGGGGTAGAGGTCGGTTGTGGTAGAGATGGTGCCAGAGGTGCCGGGACATTGAGGGTGTTAGATGGTTGACGGGACGGAGGTGCCGGGGCGGGTGCTTGTTCGGAAGTATAGGAGGGTTGGCGGGGCGGACCAGGAGCTGGTCTAGAAATATAGGTAGGTTGGCTGGGTGGTGCTGGAACGGATGCTATATCTGCGGTGTACGATGGCTGAGGTGGTTGACGGGGAGCAGGTGTAGGCTCAGAGCCTGGTCGGGGAGCCGGAGCTAGGATAGGACCGGCTGGTGCTTCAGGGACGTAGGCGGGTTGGCTGGGTCCAGATGATGGTGCCGATGGCTCAGGAAGGTAGGCTGGCTGACGGGGAGCTGGAGCTGGAACAGGACCAGCTGGTACTTCAGGGACGTAGGCGGGTTGGCTGGGCACAGAAAGTGAGGGTCGCGGTCCAGATGATGGTGCTTGTGGGTTAGGAAGGTAGGCCGGCTGGCGGGGAGCCGGAGCCGGAACAGGACTGGCTGGTGCTTCAGGGACGTAGGCGGGTTCGCTGGGCACAGAAAGTGAGGGACGCGGTCCAGACGATGGTGCTTGTGGCTCAGGAAGGTAGGCCGGCTGACGGGGAGCCGGAGCCGGAACAGGACTGGCTGGTGCTTCAGGGATGTAGGCGGGTTCGCTGGGCACAGAAAGTGAGGGACGCGGTCCAGGCGATGGTGCTTGTGGCTCAGGAGGGTAGGCCGGCTGACGGGGAACCGGAGCTAGGACAGAACGAACTGGTGCCACAGGAACGTAGGCTGGTTGGCTGGGTACAGAAAGTGAAGGACGTGGACTAGGTGATGGTGCCTGTGGCTCAGGAAGATAGGCCGGTTGGCGGGGAGCCGGAGCCAGTACAGTACCGGCTGGCGTCCCAGGGACGTAGGTTGGTTGGCTGGGTACAGAAAGTGAGGGATGCGGACTAGATGGTGGTTCCTGTGACTCAGGAAGGTAGGTCGGCTGACGGGGGGCGGGAGCTGGAACAGGACCGGCTGGTGCGCTGGGCACAGAAAGTGAGGGACGTGGTCCAGGTGATGGTGCTTGTGGTTCAGGAAGGTAGGCCGGCTGACGGGGAGCCGGAGCTGGAGTAGGACCGGTTGATGTTTCAGGGACGTAGGTGGGCTGGTTGGGTACAGAAAGTGAAGGACGTGGACCAGATGATGGTGTCGGTTGCTCAGGAAGGTAGGCCGGTTGACGGAGAATCGGGCCTGGGGTTGGGCCTGCAACTGGTGTTGTGGCTGGGCCTAAAACTGGTGTTGAGGCTGGGCCTGGAGCTGGGCCTGGAGCTGGGCCTGGAGCTGGGCCTGGAGCTGGGCCTGGAGCTGGGCCTGGAGCTGGGCCTGGAACTGGTCTTGAGGTTGGGCCTGGAACTGGTCTTGAGATTGGGCCTAGAGCTGGGCCTGGAACTGGTCTTAAGGTTGGGCCTGGAGCTGGGCCTGGGACTGGTCTTGAGGTTGGGCCTGAAGCTGGGCCTGGAACTGGTCCTGGAACTCGGTCTACAACTAGGCCTGGAACGGGGCTTGGGGCAGGGCTTGGCGCAACGTCTCGGGTTGGGCCTGGAGCAGGTTGTGACGGCAGATTGGGTACGTAAGCGGGTTGACGAGGCGTAAAGGTGACTTTCTGAATAGGACCTGTAGGACGGGCGCCAGGCTGAGGCGCTACCTGGTATTGTTCTCGGCCAGGTTCAGGTTCTTTGTAAAGTTCTGCGTTCAGACTGTACAAACCTTCCGTTTCTGAGCAGTCGTAGTTGTACCACCAGTCACAAACAAAATACCGCTGGTTAAATATTGTTCCGTTGGGGCAGAGGAATGAGTCAATGCGTTTTTGGCCCTCCTCATCCGTTTGGCAGATGTGGAATACTTGACACATTGCGTTTGGATCTCCATAGTATCCGGGTAAATCTTGTTGATCGCAAGAGAATCCAGTCTCCGGAACAGATGCATAGATGGGGTAGTCTTTACCAGGATCACCCCGAATTGCGGGCCATACCTGGCCATCATCGCCCTTGTACGAACCGTCATCAAACGCACCGTCATAGTCAGGGCTTCCCCCAGGCCGTTGTCCTTGTCCCCCACCGACCGCAGGCGCAGGGCGGCTTTGTGGACCCAAACCGCCCGTCTGTTCATAAGGGCCGGGCCCTGAAGCAGGCCTTGGACTGAAACCTACAGCAGGTGTTGCAATGGGTCCTAGAGCAGGCCTTGGTGCAGACCCAGGCGCCTGTGACATAGGAACGTAAGCCGGCTGGCGCTGAAGCGTCGGTGAAACAGGTCGTGGTGCCGGAGCTTGTCCTGGTCGAGAAGCTGGTGCTGGGGATAGTCCAGGACGAGGAGCTGGTGTCAGCGCTAGTTCGGGACGAGGAGCAAGACCAGGTGCAGGTCGATTTCCAGGAGTGTATGCGGGTTGACGGAGTCCCGGAATTGAATCAGGAGTAGGTCCAGATGCGGGTCCCTGTATCTCAGGTACATACATAGGCTGTCGTTGACCAGTGGATGCAGGCCCAGTGGGTTCTGGAACACGGACCGGTTGACGAGGGCCCATTGGCCTTGGAATAGGTGCCGGCCCAGGGGCGATGGCCGGCTTTCGGGTCGGAGCCGGTGTTGGACCGGACTGACCTAGAGCAGGACCAGGCGTCGGGCGTACCGTCGGAACGGGGACGCGACCAGGTCCGCCGGGTACAGGTGCATAGTTCTGAATAGGCTTCGTCGGAGGTCGGGTCGGAACATTCTGAGGGACTGGTTGCTCGGGTGAGTAGTCCGGTTCAGTCTGAGGAGGGGGTCGTGGCTGTGGCTGAGGAAGCTCAGCTGGCCTCTTATAGTCGGGCTGTGGACCGGTTTGCGTATACTCTGGCTGGGGTAGGTTTCGCGTAACGCTGATCAGATCTCCAGCACCACCGTAACCTTGCTGCAATAGCCAAATGTGTTTATAGTATACAATATAAGATGTATGTTGACAAATGATAAATATACTTTATAAATCGTGCAGTCCTGTTTTAACCAATATATCGTTCAATGGATGGCTATGTACACACAGAGGTATTAATCAATCCGCCATCAGTTGCCGGGCTTATTACGCATCATAATTTGATGGCAACGATCAATTCTATATAAATTGCTTGTCGTTATGGCACAGACTGCAACTAGTAACAAAGACTATACCAAAGGAGCAGCAGCCAACCGGCCAATCAATGATGGCGGTAAGATCATGTCGCGATAACTTCTGTGGAGACAGTTTAATGCAATACCGATAGGCTGCTTATGCCAAGCTAAAAGTCGTCAAAAGTCAAGTTACGATAGGAAGATTATTAGTAGTATATATGTAATGTCCTGCTTGCTCGCTGCTAGTGCTGTCGATCATTTTTCGTCGTTGACCTGTCGACGCTAAAAAAGAGCGTCCCCCAAAGCCTGCGACAAGCGACAGTCAAGTCAGTTTACGGCGGCAGCAGCCTAAATGGCCACGGCTGCCATAGGTCGGAATAGGACCGGGTATTTATGGTTTGTCGTATTGTAATAGCGTCATCTGTGAATGAAATCTTCGACAGGGCCAGCATCTTGTTCCCTGGGGGGGGGGGGGGGGGGGGCAAAGAGTTCACCAAGAAAACCGACGTTACAAATATAACAGCAGGGGCAAGGAGCACTCTTTGAAAGGCAATTTTTGCTGTTCTGCTGTTGATTGCCGTTGCAGCTGCGGGTGCGTCTACCGAGCCGCAGTTAAAGGAGGAGAAGGAGGCATGCCATAGGTCGTCGGGTTCACGTTCCATCTTTGTTTAACATCGATGAATCGATCGATCGAACGAAGCGGCGGTGGACTTCTCAAAAAGCCGAAGCGGCGCAGCTACTGAGGCCGGCATTGCTGTCAGCAGCAGATTTTTGTTCAGTTAACTGATTAAGTACGCCTGAGTCACAGGAATCGTTGAACAAAAAGAAAAGGCAGCACATTGGGAAGCATAGATGTACATGACTAACGCAGAGAATCCCGGACAGGTGTTCCAGCGTCTAACAATAGAATAGCATTTTACCAGAGCATTTGCGACACTGCATCAAGTAGCATCACGTGTGAGAAATAGTGGTGGTGGCAATAGCTTGCAAATCCTCTGGCTTGTTTTTGACTGCGGCAGAGGTCTTCAATGCGATCTGCTGTGCGATTGGAATACAAACGAAATGACTCTTAGCCCATGCGACGATGCTCTATTGGTGGTAAAGATAGCGTGCACCAGAGATGAACTGAGTGGTCACTCTGATTGGCGAATCAGCGGATAGTCTGCGGTAAATTTCTCTACTATCGTTAGTGGCGTATGACTATGGGGAGCAGAATAGCTTTTGGGTTCAAACTCTTGTGAGGAGTCCAATCTGCCTGTTAACTTCGTTCGTGTGTCAAAGACAGGATATATATGGTCGCTGTGTAATGTGAACTTTAAGAACTGAGTCCTAGTTGTTTCTTGCTGTCCTCATCGATATTTTAACTGACAGTAGTACGTTGTTATTTTAATTCGTCATCGATAATAGCTAGAGGCCATCGACTAATATGACTGACCACCATAGCTTTCTGACTTGGCCGCAGATCAAACTAGTAAGGGATACATTTAGTCCAAATAACTTACCGAGTATACAGTTATAAATGCTATTTTGCATAGCTTCAGGTATAGTCTGAGATTAAATCCAATGTTGACCGTAAATGGAAACTATTATAATTGACAAGCTTAAAAAGTTTGCGAGATATCGACTCTGTGGCGTGAGTGCCTTTAAACCCGGTAGATGAACGCCCTCGTACGAATTGCTCACGGTTTCGAAGTAAAGCTTCTCAAGTGTATAGGCAAACTATGACATAGGTTTTTCCTCGAATGTTACGCTCTAAAGACAAGATAGGTTTTGGTGGAAATACATTTTTTTAAAGCACAAATTACTTCTCAGTTTCTTCTTTTAAGGCGCTGATATTATTGTGGTCGGATATGAACGAACTTACCGCGGTGGCGGTGCTGATTAGAGTGGCTCCTGCAATCCAAGAGAATTTCATTAGTAGCAATATAACACTGCAAGGATCCTTCGGAAAGTCTCAAATAATTTACTACAGGTACAGTGCAGTAATCATTCTGTGCTGGCCGATCAACACTTAGCTATGTTAATAATCAAACTTTAATTTTTTACCACAATTTTTTTTACTACTATAAATCAAAAGTAATTTTATAAAACCCTAATCTGGATACCAGAATACCTTTTAAAATTATTTTAACTCCATTTAGATATCAATTTCATGTTTATTATATTAGAAAGCAATGTTTATAACTGTTGGAGTGACAATAGTTCGTTGTTGCTGAGAGGTTTGACCATTTCGAATTGGCCTGAACTTCGTAATAAAGCCCAATGTGATAGAACCAGACTATTATCATGAACTTAAGAATCACACTCTTAAAAACACAAATTCAATCAACAGAAAAACCGGTTCCTAGAGCTGATTATCATTCATAGGTTTAAGCAATTTATCTCAATATCGATAGTAAAACAATAAGCACATAGCAACTAACTAGAGCCATTACTACAGTAGTAGATAATGCACAGATACTCCAACAAGCAAGAGTAATTAACGTCCGGGCAGATTTTTTAGGCCGATATCTTATTTGAACTCCCAGCAAAATATACAGCGTCTTCCCACGCACACGTAAACTTATTCAGGAACTCAAATTCAATGAGTATACATCCTCTGCATTACGTCGAACTCAAGAGATTACAGCCTGAACGCACCGAACGGCGGTCTCTCTCCATCAGGATCTGTGTCCTTATTGAGGTCCGTCTTGACTCGCACGGTAGACCGGCTACTGAATATTGCCATCGAAATAGTAGTACCTCCATGTCCACTAGCACCTTAATACTGAATCCATTCGCTGGGCATACTGCTTACCACAAAGGAGTACGGAGCCGAGGCTGCACAGTCGCATGGTACGTCCTTGCTGTCACTGTGTGCTAATTGCAAGTTCATTCGTTCTTCAAGTCAGATCCAGGATCGCGCCTGACTCAGCTCAACTTACTGAACAATGCAGTAGCCGCAACTACTACTGGCCCGACTGTCGGAGTCCACCGGTTTATATAGCGAGGGAACATAAATCTACAATAGAAGAATATACTGATAGGTAGCCA
Organism: Varroa destructor; assembly: GCF_002443255.2. Classification (NCBI taxonomy): domain Eukaryota; kingdom Metazoa; phylum Arthropoda; class Arachnida; order Mesostigmata; family Varroidae; genus Varroa; species Varroa destructor. The sequence goes on along the minus strand of NW_019211455.1, from coordinate 44,973,953 downwards.
GGTATCGTACACAGCATGCGGCCAACAATTCTTTCCACAGTTCGTGCAGGACGAGCTATGGATGAGAGGGCGGTTTTTGCCCTAATGCTGCTGGTTATGGGGTTTGACCGGTTACCGGTGAATGACTGTGATACACATGAAGGGGGAGAAGTGGGGGCGTAGGGCAGTCGCGCGGATTTTGTTCCACCTTGGGAAAGAAGAAGATAGGGTGAAACCGCAAAGTGGAGAAAACGTCGAGCAAGAAAGAGGCAAGAGGCCAACTGGAGCTAAAGGGGGCTGGTGATTCGCAGCTTCTGCTGTTGTGTCTGCCGCGGGACGCGCGCACCGATATATCGGCGAGAGAATTTTTCTGCCGATGCTTGAACAGCTTTTGTCGTCCCCGAAGTTGCCGCCGTCACCGCCGCCGCTGATGTTACCGGTGGCGCTGCTGCAGCTGTTATTGTCACTATCAATGCTGCTGCTGTTGCAAAGAAAGCAACCAAAAAAATCAGAACGTAAAAGAAAAGCAGAAAAGCGACGCATGTATGTCCTAACGAGAAGGAAGGTCCGGAGATGCTTTTGGCCGTCCTTTAAACACTATCGGTAAAATAGCTATACAGCCGAGGAGAGGGCGAGCCGAAAGCAACAGGTGAGCAACGATGATTAGAAAGTCAGAAGTAAAAGATATGTTAGGGCATAGGGCTACATATGGGGTGCGCGGCTAATGGTGCGCGGGTGGAAAGGCGATGCGCGAAACATCAAGTGTGAAGGCTGGTAGCCTGTATAGGCAGAAAAGCAGATAGCATGCAAATGCACGCGAAAAGGAACGGCCCATTGTAAGGGATTGACTGAGCGACTAGGTTTTTTGATGGGGGAAAGGGGTACTGAACAGGAAGGCGAAACATTTGCTGGCCTCCATTATAGAATTTACTGTGATAGAAACGGTCCAAAGGGTGTTGGGGCCAGACTGATGGTGGTACCTTGGCACTTTGTCGAATTCTAGCGTAAAACAGAAACTTTCGTGCTATGCCTCACCGCCCGAAGTTATGAAAGATGTGTCGAGCAGATATTCTTCTATGCCAAGTTAGGGAGCGTAAATTCTAGTATTAAGGGGCTTAACGAGTGAGGTGAACGCTTATAAAAAGCAACATGCGGTGAAACTTAAAGAATTATAAAACTGTGGATAGGCGTTAGAGTTTTATGGATGATACGGAAAAACAAACGGAAAGACAAAAAAGAACCGTTCTTACTGTATAAGTCACCTGAAAATGTTAGATTTCATTTAGGGTGCAAATATTATTGCGACTCTCAAACGTTCCAAAGTATATAGGAGCCAAACCTACCTATCTATCGACTCTTCCTCAACAGTACAATATAGCGATCTCGGCAATAAGGTTTGCTACTAAGCTTCCGAGTGTTAGGATGCTGGCTCATTTTCAGCTAAGATGTTTTTTTCACAATATTATCATTGTTTTCGTGTTTTTACACGGTACTTTATACAGAAGACTCCATGTTCTAGGTACTACTGACGTCATCGCGTAGTTCCCTTTTATATAATGTCATGAAACAACTGAACATTATACTTTCACAATTACAACTGAGTCTTATTGAATGAAGCATATAGAGAATATTAAATAATTCAAAGTTTGCAAGATATGTTGAAATAACAAAACATTATGATATAGCGCATTCTAGCAAGTATACTCCATGTATAGAAACTTCGTTCGTATTCTCAGTCGTCTCTCATAGAAAATTACCTTTTTCAACAAATTTCGAAAAATTTAAACGACGGTTCTATCTTTTTTAGACTCCACAAGCGTCCTGCCCAAATGGTCCTGCCCTCAATAATTAAACGTACCAGGTGGAGCATATCTATTTGGTTGAATATCATGTGATATTCAACCAAATATTTTGCACTTGCCCGTACACAGACTTCACAAAACTCCTATATTGTCATGATGCATTGTTTGAATTAATGAGAGCCCGAACAGAACGTTTCTGGCCGTTAGGAGGTAATGTCGTTCGAATACTAGCTCAAAACCCTTCACTTTTCAATTGCGTAATCCACTAGTAGTTGCGTAAAACGTTTCTAGTTTTACGCTCGACGCTGCTAGTCTTCCAAGCACAAAACGAAGTGTATCTAAGCTCGACCTAAACACTGAACAATAGATTTCTCAACTTTTATGCCCGGTAGTACTGTGACGCGTTGCCTCAGATGGTGCGCTCCTATCAACACAAACAAAAAAAGCTGACGTTCGGATTCGAACCTAAACCAATATGTGCGCAAAAATTTAATACGCGAATACGTTATTGCCAGCAGGGTTAAGGCTGGTTAGCGCTGAACGTTTCGGACTAACCATAAATGTAGTCTAAAAATGTTATACTTTACTTTTGTGAAAACTCGAAACGAATCTACCAGGCCAGACTGGACGCTAGAGTTAGCGTGCTAGTAAGTGAGATTTCGACAGAAGCACCATGGATGACGCGCTGCTACTGTCTCATCCGTCCAAAATGCACAGTGGCAATAATTCTCAGTAGAAAATAATGTTATGTCAGGTAAAAGAGCGAACGAGCGCTGATGTAATGATATTTGAAGGAAGCGAACAAAATGTCTGTCACATTGATACAGATAAATGCGACTGAAGGGACGAAAATGAGGGAAACCAACAACAACAGCAGCAGCAAACACGACCTTATGGCACTTACAAATTGAACTTGAGTGTAAATTCGTTACTATTTGCCCCTGTACTAAAGTAGATATCTATTTACGTATCCACTCGTTACAGGGTCAAAAGTTCTCCGTCGTTGTTGCTGCGGCGGACAATAAAATGAAAAAATAGCCTAAAAAGCTGCTGCTCATTTTGATAGAGTATATATTACAGATTTACAGGGGCTGTCGTCAGCTGGCAATGAACGTGTACGGTCCAGAGCGGTTACTATGGAACGTAAATAATAGTTAGCATACCTCGTTTCCAGGACATGTCGATTTATTTTTATATTCAATTGCTTGCCCACGGTACTTCCATTGTTCGATGACTGCTGCTGGGTGACATATGAGTTGCAAAGTAACGCGTTATTTGCGATTGTTGGACTGTTTCGCGGTCGATCGGACACCGAGTCGAGGTTTCTTGAATTTTTCCAAAAAGGACAAAGCAACTTCGAAGCCGTTTGCTATTTCTTCTTGAAGTAGACACCCATCGTGTACAAAAGAAGTAAGTTTTCGACGGTTGTACCCCCTCCCCCCCCAACCTCCCTGTTTCATTTGCCATTTTAGAAGATGCGCTATCTTCTGTTCTGTAGAAACTGCAACGGAACCCCCAACAAGATATCGCTTCCATTACTAGCGGCTCTAAGGTTTCGCCACATTTATATTTTGCTCGTTTTGACAAGCTTCTTCCGTGGTAATAATCTCATTTGATGCTATGGGCATTATTCTAATCTAAAGTCGACTCCACCACACTCTTCTAGTTTCTTCTGATCGAGGTGAACGAAGAGCTATTAGGCAAAGACATAACTATAGCTAAACTCATCGACTTTGCGCTAAACACCAAAGTAAGTTGACTGTGGTAGACGCCAAACTATGGTAACCTATAATCGTTGTCGATAAAACGCGCCATCGTGCGCATACAATTTGAATCTAAATGAGAGAACCCTTATTTCTCGTCAATGCACTATGACTGAGCAGAATATGGCTTTTCCAAGCCCTTATTGACGATAATATTGTCATCTATTTATCGTTTATCTTCATTGTCATCGCTCTGGTAAAGGCTGACGGATTCGGGGATGAGCCAGTAAAAGTTTTCTACAATTGCCGTTCGAAAAGTACTCATAGCAACGCACGTAAGCAAATTCCTTTTGATTCGTAAGCGGTCGTTTCGTACCACAGCGAAGTGGACTTAACGTATTATCTTCTCTTCGCGGGCGATTAGACGAGCTTTTGCTTGGCCAAATGCTATAATTAAAAAAAGATAGAATAAAACGTGTCCTTAAAAAGTGAAATTTCAATTGTTTTATTCTATATCTATGAAAATAGTGACGTCTTGTTGTGCTTATTATGAAGTAGAACGGACGTATTATTTAGAGAGCATGCTGTAAAATGACTGCTTGCACTATCCTTCCTATGTCTATCCTTTTCCTGCGCAGTCGGAGGCTGTAACGGGTGGGTACTACGACTGCTGCATCGCTATATAATCTACCGCCCTAGCGACGGTTACCAGCGTTGTATTTGATTTCCTATAATGCTACGAGCAAGAATATTAGCGTAAGTTGAAAGTTCAGATTGCAGTCACACTGCACGTTGTGGATAGAGTGGAAATTTCGAAAAAAATTATTCTTAGGCCATCGGCGATTTCAACATGTCCGACATTATCGAATTAACAATATTAGTTAATTGAAGTTAGTCAGTTAAAGTTAGCTAAAACCATTTCATTTTTTTCCATAGCGACTGTGTTCACCTTCAACATTAGGTCTACATAAATCAATGTATGGTTTTATCACGGCCCATAACCCAGTCTTGGGGATCGCGTAGTCGTGTCGCGTCAACATGACGATGATAAGACAAGAATGATAACTAGGACCGCACAAGCGCTTATAAGCAAATGGTTGAAATAATAGCGGCGATCTTGTCCAATGATTCTCAGCGTGAGCTTCAGTATGAGCAAAATTGACATGGACCGCTTTGTCACGTAATGCCGCCTGCTAAAGGGAAACTTTTTCGCCTGCCAATAATATATACTAGCCGTCATCTATTTTTATCAGATCACACGATTGCGCGGTTTACCTCAGGGTTTTTGCTTTGCGACGTTCGCACGGCTTGTATGGAAACACGGGTCGCAGGAGCAACCCGTTCTCGTCCCTAGCCGTCAGCAACGTCCAGCGCTGTAGCTACTATAGACAACGAATGATCAGTCTTGTACAGAGCACGAACGAGCAGCCGTCTCGTGAATGACCCGCCTGACGACACCAGGCTTCGCAAGCGCGTTATGTTGCAGGGCTACGATTTAAATTTAACAAAATAAAGCTATCTATCTTGGCGACAGGTTTGCGATGCAGCGGCTTAAGCTAGTGGCAGAAGAGTTGATTGTTAACAGCTGGTGCTAGATGCGAGAAACCCACTTCCAACGAATGTCTTTTTTAGTGGCTAGCCAATCCTGCGTGCTTAAATGGCTAAGGGAAGGATGCCAGCGTCAGTGAGTCGGCGATGAGTGCTAGTCAAGCGAGAGCGATTGGCGCAAACGAATCGGATCATCGCTGGTGACGTATCACTAAATTAGCACATAATCTTCCCCCCATACCCCATCATACTCCTTGGCCCATCGTATTTAAAAATATCTTGTCGTCCAAATGCTGACGAACGTACAGACCGATATCGTAATCAAGCGCGATTTTTCACGAGTTCCTTTTTACTGCGCGCACAAACGGTGATACATGACGACCATAAAACACGTAGGTGTCTCTAGTCATTCTTTGCCGATTCACGGAATCGTTGGGAGTATATTATGCACATGTCGTACAGTAACTAAAGAAAGAAAATAGTGATAGATAATTAGCAGATGGGAATTTTTTTAAAGCACAGCTTCTACCCGCCTAAAGTGGTTACCATATATGTACAATATAGCTGGATAAGAACTGACTTTGTCCAGCGACATATGTTCCTCTCGACAGGTACACCGCACACACTGGTCGAACCGAGAACGAAAGCTTCGTCTATGAAAATGAATATATTAAATTTTCAGCTTCGCCTTCGCTGCTGAAGCTTGGCCATCAAGGTCATTTTAAAGATTCAATAATAGCGATAATAACATATATATATAGGGTGCGTGAAAGATGACGTCGTTTTTCCGAGTATTCCCATTAACTGTACAATGGTCATAGTTGCGTACGCACCCGACCGTTGTCCTGGTGAAAAAAAGAACGCTAATAATAAACTAGTTTTACAAACAGAGCCGACGTAGCTCTCTATGGCTCCAATGTATTTGCCAGCTTTCAGAAACGCGCAGTGAACCATGCTTACGGTGGTCAACGGAACGCATAATTTACGCTTTCCTATAGGTAGTTCTTTTTGGATGCGGCCCGAGCGGGCTTACCTTTGCTTGTCCAGTGATTGTCATTTGGACAAGTTGATGCGACAAACCATTGACGAGGATTGGCTGTTAAGCGAAAAGCAAATGCCTTGTATGTACGCCCTGTGCTCACGGCTTAACGACGGTAGGGTGAAGATCATTTATGAAGTTGAAAACCTGTAGATAAAGTTTTCCAAACAGATGACAGTCGTGAAACACTTCCCCCGATACATGTAAGCGTGCATTTTTCGATGAAAGTTTTCTAATATGACTGATCGCGTTCGAGTCGCGAAGAGTATATAGTGATAGCACTTTGACCATAGATTGTCAACTACCGACGATGGTGTCACCGAACCGACTGGTTGACCCTGCGACTCACATTAAGGCGCGCGGTATGCTCTCGGTACAATGTGGGCCTTCGGGAAAAATGTGCATCTGTGCATACTTATACCCGTGATTCTGACTGGCGTCTGTAATTAACTCGAAACGTACTTGTCTATCGAGCTACTATTGACATAGCTTTGTTCTCAAATGCGTCAGGCCGTAAAAATACGATTGGACGGTACAATGGTTTGTTCTTGTGTTTGCCAATAGCATGACGAAGACGGCTTTTACACGATTTCTATGTTGGTTGCTAGACAATCAAAGCTTTGGCTGGCTTAAGCTGCACAAGCTAATGACCGACCGACACCCCCCAAAAAAGGGACGAAGGTATAGCGTTGGAACGTTTAGGGCCCGTACGGGTTGCACGGCTGTTGCGAGTACAGCTATTATGAAATGTACCTGCCAAATATAATGCCATTGTGAGCCCCAAACGAAATCAATCAATAAATGTTTCCACGGTGAATAAATAATGTACTGTATATATATATATATATATATATATATATATATATATCATCTCCATTTGTTGGCTATATTCGAGCTCTGCTTATATCTTATCGAAATACAAATCTATTTTGCACTTTTTAGCACGCTTTACATATATATATATATATATATATATATATATATATATATAGCGTGTTGTCTCCGTGCGATGTCCTGTTGAAACCGCTACCAATCAAAAGAGAATTCTCAATGATGATACAGTTGATGATTGACAATACAAGATGTACACTCGATATGTTGAAACATACAAAACAACTCGCATAGTGACGAAATAAAACATATTGAACCTGAACGCTACGTATTAGTATACGATTGGACATCTAATCCTACGGCAATGTCCTTGCAGACGATGACATCAACATGAGTATTCGCAAAGGCGTATTGGGAGGGCCGATTTGTTCACTCCGACGTTTCATTTGTCAAAGACCAGCTGGCAATCGATTGCAAAGGCACTGAAAGTCGTTACATGTAGCCTGACCGGTCTCACAGGCAAAACATAACTGGCCCTTCGCCAAATAAGATATCGGAAAAATGGCCAGTCGTGCCGTATGCCCCTCTGTTCCTGCCCCTCCACCTTTAGAGGAAACAGCCCTGTATGACAGGTGACGTGGCCCACAGAAATGCAAAAAAACACTAAAATTCAATATACGATCGTCTAATTTGCTAGCAAGTGTCAAAAGTAGCTGAATGTGTGTGCGTGTCGTAAATTAGGTGATGTCAGAATGGGTACTGGTTTCCCTGGTTAATTGGTAACGCATCGAATTCTTATATTGTCTGGGTATTTAAAATGCTTTCGGCAGTCTGTCCTCTATGCGCGCGGATGTTTTTCTTTCAAAAAATGCCATTCACAGTAACGCCGCACATAATAGACATCTGCTAGTTGAGGTTGCGAAGAAGTGCATCAATATCCCGCAGTAGTATATCATATAAAACACACCTTCCATTTGATTTGCCATTTTGCCCATTTGTGCCCGGGTAACAGCCTTAGACCGTACAGTGGGTCGACCATTTTTTAAAACAGATTTAAAGTTGTAAATAATCATGAAAAAAAAATCATAGTACAACTCTCATACATGTCACAGGTAGTAAAATAAGGCGCTTTATAATCTCCGTCTTATTCATTTTTAGTACAGCTTAATTATTAAATAGGCAAAACGAAAGGAAGAGAGGAAACATGGCCAAGCTTTAAATGTGCTATATATTTAAGCCTTCTTCGTCACCAATGATCCTGCTTAGTGTAACAACGGTGTTCGATAGCCGATTTTTTGGTTCTGCTTTTCGGCGCCTTATTCCTGCACCCTTGTGACCGCCGTTGTCAATGCTTTGTGTTTCTTTTTTTCTCTGAAATATAAGCAACTGCTGTCGAAGATCTGTTCAAATCCAACGGATAGCGATTTAAAGGTTCTTAAAGATCTCTCGGCAACGTTTCTACACTAGGTGGGGATCAATGCTGGGGCATGCTTACGTTCAACTTTAATCTTCTTGTGCCTGAACCTTTTAGGCGCATTGTCTCGTGAATTAACAGGGAGTAATTCATCGTGGGTGATAAAACAGATCCCATACATTCTTTGGAGTCTGACAAATTGACTATATTCAAAGTATGCACGTCTAGCGTTTCTGATGACGCGTTTGCTTTTATTATTAGTGGCTATATTTGACGAGGAACACGTGGTGAGGATATCCGAGGCAAGACGCGCATACGATGACTCTAATTTCGTGCTAACCTTCGGCCAGTGTTGCGGATATGCCAAGGGTCAACTGTGACGACAAAACAAAAAACGTAGATTTTTATACGATTTCTATTATGGACAAACATTGAATCAAAGCAAGGAAATCGATAGTAGATCCAGACCCTATAATCGTCCAATTAGTTAACCTACCAAAATGTCTGCTAACCTTAGCCAACCCAGAAGTTCTGACCGTTCTGCTTTTAATTTTAACTTAATTTCACACGAGTTCTATTCCAAGGTGAGTCTTGACTTAGAATGAGAACAGGAATGTTCGACATACGTTTTCGACTGGTATCGCTTATAAGACTTGAGTCTTTTTGTTGCAGTGTCTTTCGTCTCAGTGAGCGGGCTCGACGGATGGGTAGACCAGCAGGTATTCATCATCGGGTCTTATGTTAACCGACAAAAGATATTGTAAATTTTCGTAGACATTAAACTGCCAAAGCTATTTCAGTACACATAATTTTTGGGGCTTCCCATCTTTAATTTCTCATTCACGTTCGTTTTAGAAAAAACCTATAGATGATCCGTTATCTTGTATAGCTGCAACATATTCAGTTGGTCTGCCACTGCTAAAGGACTGGTGTTTGTCCTCTAGAGCGGCTACGGGATCGCTTTCGTTCACGACGTCAACGTTTCCTCGACAAAACTGAATTGGGAACACCTTGACTGATATGAAGGTACTGAGAGAATAGTTGCAAGAAAAGGACCTGTTTATTGATGCGACCGCGCCTACTAGCTCCAGCTATGTATTCTTGTTGTGAGCCAGCCAGTAATATGTCACTTGTTTTGTGAATTTCGAAATGGAAATTATCCAACTGACTGGTCGTACCTTCAAGGAGATAAAGTGCTTCTATAGTTACATATACGACAACTGTTAGCGGAAATCATTTGCACAGTAGCATAATCAGTTATATCTAGATGGCTGTATCTACACCTTTTAGTCCATAGGACATTGCTATCTCATCAAATAAGCAGCCAAACATAAACGTGTAGAAAACGTGTTACAGAAACATCTGAATGCAGCTAAAAATTAATAAGGATAGCCAATGCTCTACCCCGCCTAGAATGCCAAAGCGCTACCACCGTCCGAAATTTCAACGCCTGCCATTAACCATGGTCTCTGTATACATATTGTCCTTTTCCTTACCCAGATAAACATATAGTTGCATTTCTATCACAATGCTAACTATTGCTATTATGGCACCAGTTGGCTCACTGTTTCTTGGTTAAGTTTAATGGGTAACGACACGGCCGTGTCCTTAATGGGAAGTGTGGTCTTTGGGGGATGCGTTGTGGTCTAGGTTCGGAGCGGGCATAAACAGAGCCACGGCTAATGTCGTGCTGGGAGCCAGTAGTCTGACGGAATACCCCATGACGATACCGGACGTAGAGCTCGAAACATAGCGGTTGTAGGACGGCCCAAGCCACCATAATAGCTAGGTTTTAGTTTTCTCGCTACTTTTTTTCTTCTCCCATCGCCCGAGCGCCGCGAAAGTTACGTATTAAATTGAATATCCCAACATTTGATGGCCATCATAGGCTAAACAATAGGCAGATGTCTGCCGCTAACTTTGTTAAACAGTATCCACTACCACGATAATAGTTGTGCAGTTATAGAAGGACGCCTGAAATTACTGACTCTAAGCAATAGTAAACTGGATAATCAGAACGTGTGGGTGACAAAGGTTGGATTTGAGACTGTTTCGGCAAGCAGTTAGTACAATGGTGGCCGAAGGTTGGAAAATAGGGGTCAGTTCTTACTTTTGATTAAAAGGAAAACACGATTTTGATTGGCAATGAAAATATAAGGCGGCCATATTTCATAGTTACGAATCTTTCAGCTGACATTAGATCAGACTGAAGCACCCCTCAAACGACGTTATTCCTCCCCATAACTGGCCGTTGTATCTTGCGTTTGCTGTCGGCATAGCCGCAGCCGTGGCTTCGACCGAGTTAGGTGTCAATATTATTACTAATTTTTCATTCGCGTATTTCATTTTCATGTTCAGGGCCAGCTTAGTCGTGATTCGTCTGCTCTAGTGTTTTCGTGGTCAACAATACCGAAATATTCGTGCTTATTCCTAAATTTTCATTCAAATTAACATTCGGCTGTCATAATCATCATAATCTATATACATCAAGGTTGGCTGAGTGTGCCACACCCTCGGGTTGTACACAATCCTGGTACTAATGGCCCATTACATTATGTGTTTCGTTTCTGTTCTCACGATCAATGCAATTACTGGTGCTATCGTTTCCTCCCAGTAGGATTGCTCTGTTTGTTCGATATATCGTACACAATTCATCGATCGAATTAGGCAAAAGATCTCTTATACGAAATACGTTGCTCTGTATAGGTGCGTACAAGTTCAGAAGAAAAAAACAAGATTGATAGCAAATTAGCATACAGTCACAAAGGAGAATGAACCCTTTTAAAAAAAGTGCTAGACTGAACGATTCTTCAAGTGTATGCCCGCAAGATTAATATTCAATTCAAACAACATCGGCTTTCTCCTATTGCGACGCTTTTCGGCTGGTCGTCTGCGGTCCGATATGTGATAACTTTTCTGGCCGTCACCGGCGGCCATTAGAAAGCATCAGGGCGATCAAAGTTTTTTATTTTCTCACCTCCTCATATATATATATATACACACACACATACAGGAGATGTATCTCGCATAGACGAGGATACCTTGAGATATTAATTTTCTATCAACCGAACAACTGGGTCACAGGTGATCGACAGATTCGGTCCATAGCTAATAGAAAATCTTTGTCATAGTTTACGCATTCATTATGCGTTCGCAGCAGTTCGGTCGTAACGCAAACAAGGAACTATTACGCAGACTATCCAGAGACAGGAGTAGGAGAACAGAAAAACGAAGGGGCGTAGAAAAAAAACAGTGAACCTTATGATGACTAGAGCAGAAGAATCGCGCTCCAAAAAAGAACAAAACGTTGAGTCGAAGAACAGAGTGTTACGGCTTAATGGTAATGGATCAGAAACAGTCGTACCGATACATATTTGATTTTTGTACACTTAAGTCAAATGAGAGGTTTGTCGTATTTACTATGCTCCACCATTATCTAATACTATTCAAGTGGATCTGAGAGAGACTGATTCCTCGGGAGCGGATCAACAAGCAATGGCTAGCTAACATAACAGTTTCCAGCAACGCTTGCTAGAGCCACCAGTCTTCTTCAAGTCTTATTCAAGCATAAGGTACATAGTTAATTATTCAGTTAATTGCTCAGATCATTTGCTTGACACTAGAAAGTTTTAAAAATACGCTAACAGTTTACGTAAGTTAGGCGTATAAAACGCTATCCCAGCGTTTGGCGAAAGCAGCCGAACGCATGTGGTTCGTTTTCGAACTTTTGAGGAATAGAACGCCTTTCTGAACGCTGTAACAGTTGTGATCGATGTCTTAATAAGCGGTTTAAAGGTAAATAGCTTATTGATTCGCTAAAAGCTAATAGGTACTAGCATAAAAAAAAAAAGCAAGCAAGACATTTTTGTTCTTTTTATCTCTTCTGTAGCTGTTTTCAGTAGCGGATTTTGCAAGATCTATAATCCGTATCGTAAACTGCGCGAGGTTGTAAAGCTCTGCACCGAAATTGTACCAGATGGAAACTCGTAGCACTTCGATAGTTGTTTACCATTCGGTGGAATCCATTGATCCGCCCCCATATCAGGAGCTTACAAATTATATTGTAGCAGAGCGTTTGAAAATTTTGTAGCTCTGTCACTTTGCCGAAAGAACGCCTCCGCTTTTATCCGGTGGTGTCTAATCTTCATTCTGTTATTCTTCTGCTTCTGTGTTAGGAGTACGGCCGTCATAGAGGCCGCATAAAGCTGGGCATTATTTGATTTTAGCGACTTGAAAAGACGACCCCGATTTCAATCAATCACTTTGTTAACTATGATTTCTTCCAAATTACTGACCGCCATTGAAGAGTAGTCGACAATCGACGTGCGAAATGAGATTTTTCAGGGAGCTGTTTGGCCCTGTCGTACCGTACTCCCTCCCACACGTAAGAAATAGTTATTTATTTTCTACTGTGATCACAAGACTAGTCTTTTTTAAGTTGTGAGTTAATTGAATCAATAGATAGCAGAGTCGACGCTGCAACCTACCACCAATGATTATGTGATATACAAAAATGTATATATGTGGAAAATGCTCACAAATTTTCAAATTCATTTGTTACCCAAGCGAGTGTATATCTAAGTTTAACGCACGTACCTGCCGACAAGTTACATTTGATCGAGGTTGTTAACTTCAACCGAAATAAAAACAGTTTGGCGAATCTTCTTGTCACTTACTTAAATTGACAAATTTAATATAACCGTTTACATTCACGTTCCGACTTATTTCTTTCATGAAGGTACTGTGAAATACATGCAGTTCCATGAAAGGTGAATGAGAAATCCATTTTTGCCCAGAGGAAAAATAAGTATCCACTAAATTCACTTGTGACCCTCTACTGAGATTTTGTAACGCTTTTTTCTTTGCAGAGAAAATGGAGCAGTTGTGTTAGCAGTTTTTTCCATATTGATCCGGATTTAGGCCGGTCCTCTTTTCATTCGACTTTCTCCCTCACGGTGCGTTTGAGAAAGGCCGATTCTCGCAATACATTTCGTTTCAGATTTCGCTATATATTCTAGAGCTTCTTCAATTGCTCCCCACTGGGGTTTCCACGTTCGAGCGCCCATCGCGCGTATTTCATGGAGTTATTACTATTATTATGTCCTTAGTTCATTATATTCTAAGTCAGTGTAATGAGATGCACAAACATACTAACCGAGGTGATGAAATTCCAGGGCCTATCCTTCGTTGAACGTTCTTACGGCTGTATTGTATACGATGCAAAGCCAAATTACATCTACTTATATATTTATAGAACGAGCAAAAAACCTAAAAGAAGATGGCTAGATTCAACTAGTCTGGGAGGAGATGGTTTCTTTGCCCGCATGGATATAGGGGGAATCGCTTCTTTGTCTGTTGTCAGAATCATTATCCCTTGATTGTGTTACAACAGCGTCATCTTCAAGGAAACACATCATCTATTTTGCTCATGCCGAGCAGTTTATCCTTGTCCTTCCATCAATCTTCCTCCGTCCCCCAAGCAGTCTCGCCTCCAAAAGCAAAAAGATCGTCATATTAGTGTACAGCTTCATAGATAAGAATATACTGCTCGCTATCGATCATTATCAGTAACACACCGTACCGAAAGCTCATCTACCTAGCCAGAAATATTAAAGATGTATTCCTTACTTCGTATCGCTGTACCGTTAACTTAATTGCTTTCTATGTCCATTAATTGTCGAATGGTGGCGGTAAACCTGCGAACATTGTACGCTCAGCCGGCTCCTAAATAATGTCCGTTAACAGAGAGAGCTGCTACATGCCTCAAACGAAGCGAAAATTGATAAGGTCAACAGTTCTTCAATCATCATCAATCCAAACAGACAAATCATTGCTAGACAGAGAGATTTGCCCTTATCTAAAACGTACAAAGCCACACATCGAATACAAAGTAATCCTACTCGAATTTATGTTAACTGTGTGTCCACGTCTATTGGTATTCGTACGCAGCATCGATATCGATCTATACGGCGCCAATGTATCTATCTATACGTAAATCATCGCATAGGTCATGCGTTTACAGAAGGCGGATTGGTCCGCGGTAGATTTCATATTAGTCGTACTTTGCACGCAAACATCATTTTGTTTGTTGACCTTGAATGCATTAGCGACATACGTGCGCTTATGTAGAGAGCCAGGGACGGGTCTCGCGAGACTGGTTACTGATCAGTTAGACCATAGCTTACGGCAATAGTGTTTCGTAGAGATGAATAAAGGAAAACTTTCTCAGTCATGTTACTCAAGGACTTCACTTTCTGAAGCTTGCCATTTGGGCTGGCAACACAAACCGTTGTAAATAGGACCGTTTTTGGGTAGAGGTAAGGTATCCAAAGAGAACTAGACACTGGTAAAAACTCCATGCGACCCTCAAACGGTTTCGTGATTCCAAAAAAACAAAGAATTGCTCCGTTCTTAGAGAAAGCGAGTTTCTATTTTATCTAACACTTTTATCTTGAAATATTGTATGAAAAGCAAAATAAATAACGCTAATAATAATAATAATAATAATAATAAGAAAGCAAGAAGACTATAGACGATAAAGAAAGCGTGTTTGGCCATTACGCCATCTTCTGCGTCGTCTGCTTTCTGTACACAAATCAATCAAATCCGTAAACGGCAATTACCTTAAAGTCGTTTTTACACTAGTAAAGTGCTTACAGACCGAAGCTGATCGGGAAATAGCATGACTTAGGTTCTTCATCACAGATGACCTTTAAACAAAAAAAAAACAGCATAATAAGTGTATCTGATAATTTATGCGCGGGTGTGGGCATTAATACACATTGAATTAGTCAATAAAAACAGCTGCACGGCAGCAGAAAGCATAGAGGCGAAAGCTAATGCTTATTATTTATTTAGTCACCGATAGATGGCGGGTTAAATCCTGTTCATACGTTCTATTGTAGCAGCACCCCGCGGCCTATGTTCCGCCGTATATCCATGTGCTTTCATTCGTCGTCAATACATGGATCAAAAGTCGAGTGTTCAATCTTCCAAATCTTGCTGAAGGTCACAGTTGTATGCCGCTGACCGTGACAGCTTTCCATCAGTGAGCTACGATCCTCAAGCATTACGTCGCTCACGAAATTGCCACGGTATCGAGGTCGATACTGTAACGGTGATTTGACTATCGTTTGTCCTTTTCTTAGATTAAATTATCTCATCTACATTTAATAGCCATGATGGCAGTACACTTCGACATCTCAACTTAGTTAATCGCTTAGTTCTCCATGTTCAGTAACTAGCGGTGTAAATTTTCGGCGTGCTTTTGTAGCACCTGCCGAAATATAGTTGAAAGCCCTTATCGAGCGTTTAAATACTCCCTCGTATTTTCATAATGATCGACGCTGGTCGCAATTAAATGAAAAATTTTTACACGTTGACATACGCTACAGGTATGGAAACAATAGGCAGGCAAGAAACAATTAAGAAATGATAGTAACAGAGCATACGCAGTATCGCATAAGGCGTCGTTTCTAGCTAGCGGACATCTGTGATTCTTTGTTTTTGCGTATTGTAGCTCACAGCCTGTTAGTCGATGTCGTCTATGGGCACCTGCCTAAAGTGGCGTTTATAGTAGACTTAAAATCCCACACCCACACAGCAGTAGAAAATGATAGAATCGGATAGTGCGACCGCCTGTGATCTCAGCCGGATAGCTTTCAAAAGAATGATTTTGATGTCAAATGGTGTAGTGGGCGAACTGCCCCCAATCGGGACCGGTACACTTTGCCCGCATTGAACTATCAGCATATTAAAGCAGTTACGTGCTTCACGCGAACATCTTCACCTTGGATAGCAATTTTTCAGTGTATCTCCATACCCCTGTTTCAAAACTCCACTTCGCGATTTACCACTTGGCATTGGTCAAGAATTGTAACCTCTTTGTCAAAACTATAAGCCGGTAATATTTTTGGACGATATAAGCATATTTTCAAGAACCCTGTTTGTTTACTTTGCTATCGGCCGCTAAAATCATTAGTACTTTCTCGAGGGTTAGAGTACGAATTATAGCACAGCCAGCGACGCTACTTGTGTTTGCGTAAAACCTATATGGCCTCATGTTTTCTGAGGATATCATTAAATACCTTTCTTGGCCGACCTCCCATGTGAAGTGCTTCACAACATCTGACGCTGAAATCTCTTTGGACGCGATTACAGACGCCGTGAAGGGCACATACTCGCCGCTGTAGCTATGCGATTTCCATATGTGACTTCATCCAAACAATGCGCCTGCTAGACAAAGTTAACCCCACGTACAAAATTTGGATCATGATTTGCACATAACCCATATTCAAATCCGGCAAAATCGGCAACGTTTACGAACCAGCCCTCACTTTTTTCTTGGCACTTATCGAAATGGCCAACAATTACTGGCTCGTTTCCATAGGAAATGGAGCAGGCCTCAATTCTTCGTTAATCTTGACGAGTCAATCCGGCTCCGAACGCTTTAGGGAGAAACGAGGCAGTCCGGGGCCCAAAACGTGTCCCTCGAATAGCGTGTCTCGAACATATCGCGAGTTCGCGTAGGTTTTATAAGGAGAATTTTCCAAATTTTGTTTTAAAACGATAAGAATTTAAACTGTTTTGGTTTGAAAAAATCCTCCCGTAAGTTTGTGGCAGTCCTGAAAAGAAAAAATCCTTCCACAGGAAGACTGTCTGTTATTGGAGTAACGCATAAACAGATTCGGGATCATTCTGGCAGCGGATCTGTTTGTTAAAGAAAAGGAAAGCTCGCAAAGCTTTCCTATCGAAGGGCAGAATTTTACCCCACTAGAGCAATGGGAAAATCGACTTAGTTATCCCGTCGGCGCTCTAAGGAGAAACCATCTTGCTTTTCCGTGAAAACGCCATAGCAGCACATCCATGTATGTTGAAAAACGTACAGCCGAATAGTCGAAAAGTTCTACTTAGCTTCTAGGGCGTTACAAAAGATTTTTTACGATTTTGTACGACATTGTACTGTCTGCTAACAGATGAAGGGAGGCGATGAGAAAGATTTAGCATAGACCTCGATGGAGTTTTCCGAGAGCCTTTCGCAAAGATTGGTACGGATGTTATGATACTTTATTAGTCGTCCAAGAGTTTTTAAAGCACTTAGCCCGGTCTGTGCATTGTGATTCTCTCTCTCTCTCTCTCTCTCTCTTCCCCCCCCCCCCAAATGCCTCAAGTGCTGCAATCGTTAAGGGTTGGCCTTTCTGTAGGACTTTTTTGGGTAAGCCACCTCGTGTACAGCCAACACCACAACGTAGCCTACAGTTATTTCGGTTATTCAGTCAAATAAAAGCTTCTGTACTATTATTATACAGATCTTAGCTGCTCGAAATGTAGCGGGTTAGCTAACAAAAGGCAATAAAAAATCAAGGAATATTGGCCTCGTTCAATTGAAAAAATGATCTCTATCATCGTTTAGCATGTCCCACAGGAATCGATTTCAAATAAGCAGACGATACAACAGCAACACATTCGTTCAGAAGATTAAGTGTTCTGCTTTCAGCTGACAAAACACACGACATTAAAATGTATCATTATTATTGATTTAATTTGTGAGATAGAAGCTGGAAATAATATATTTGCTATACTGAACCCCTTTGATGTCTTAGAAATCGAATGGACATCTTAGTTTCGATACTTGTACGACAATCCCAAAAAGTTTTGTCCTGCGTAGAGTTACTCGGAGGGCAAAACTATCCTGGATAGATATTAAAAAATTTCATGCCTTGGTTTCTCACAATTTCTCAAGATTTAGTTGAACATTTCTATTCACCGACAGTATCTATGTGCAGCGGCCGCGAACCGCATAAGCTAGGACCGACTAAGTAATACGCGACCTAGCGGTACCTAAACAAAAATACGCGGACATATAGTATACGCAGCCCTTCGTCTGCTATTTATGACTAGGACTGCGCATAAAAAGCGTACTTCCTTTTATGCATGCAACGTAACTATAAACGCCTAGAAAAGCTATTTAACCACCACATGACAATGACATATGCTTGGCCTGTGTTATTACGGCCTGTGACGTTGTGGCTGTACGACTGCCGAAAGACCTTTGCAGCTTTTTTACGTGCAGCATTTACATTTAAAACCATGCAGGTTTTAAATGGCTAGGAGTTTATGAAACAGTCTATATTACAACAGAGCGAATACATACAGAGGAACAATTAGCTTGCTTTTATGGACCAACAAAGTGCCGCTAAAGGCGCTACAAGCAATCATATAGGCATAGAAGTATATGATAGCTTTAAAGTGTTTGCAAATATAAGGGTGTGCGTGCAAGATATTCGTATAAAATTCATGAGATAATAGACAATAACAAATTGTGTTAGCATTATTTCGAATAAGACCGCGTGGATAAGTGAACGAATGAATATCGTACTTCATCGGGAAGCGAGTAATATTCTCTAGAAGGACCAAATGCATTTTCCTTTATCTCAACAATGAAAAAACACAACGATAAAATTAGGCCACTCAATTTCGGTTAATGCTCAGATAACTAAACGTAGTATCTTAAATTAGGCAAAAAAAAAAGGTAGGAAAAGGATAAGTATTATCGATAACATGACGCAAATTATAACTGCATGAAGAAATGATTTTAGGCACTTTAGAATTAACGACTGAGATCCGCTTTTTCCATAACATGAACGGTACTAGCTCCAGCGCAGAGCTAGTCTAGGTATTATTAGGATAGGCTACGAAACGTTATATTAACGAATATTGATTTATATCAACGAAGGGTCGAAAACGACCCATTCTTTCAGGGTTATATACTTCACCATTTTCATCAAACAAACACCTGGAAACAAACAACAAGCACACATCGTACTGCATTGGCTAACGTCGGTGTTGAATCAAAATGAAAGACATCAAACGATGGTCCACTTGACCTGCGAGCAAAGCTCATCACCGGCTCCAGGTTGTCAAATGTCGTCGTTGACCATTACCAACGCTCATCGCGCTATGACAATCCCGAAGCTGAAGCTGTTATCAAATAGCTGAATATACATATACCG
Organism: Varroa destructor; assembly: GCF_002443255.2. Taxonomy (NCBI): domain Eukaryota; kingdom Metazoa; phylum Arthropoda; class Arachnida; order Mesostigmata; family Varroidae; genus Varroa; species Varroa destructor. The sequence continues at coordinate 44,954,625 of NW_019211455.1, read as the reverse complement.
ATTTGTAAGCATTATAAGTTCACTGTACATTTAATAAAATACCCTACTCTACATTTGACAGTAAAAATGGCGAGACCCACGCCAGCCCAACCGATTGCTAGGGGGGCGGGGGCGGCGGGAGGAAGGCTGCGTATGAGGTTTTTTGGCGGGGACCCAGTTTGAATTTAGTGGAATTATAATCGATTAAAATAATAAAAGAAATATCTCAAATGTTATGCAAATCCACAGGTCTCATTCTAGACGCATATCCCAACAATCACATGTGGGTGTTGGATTTTGGAAATTTATAGTTGAAACAATAGGGCTCCGTTACACGATACTAAAAGTTGTGGCGACTTTTTATGCTAATGGTTAACGCTGTTGACAGGTAATCCTATTTATGAAATCTATCATTTTTAGCTTGTTGTCATAGGTAAAATCCTGGGCCGATACGTCAGTTTGATCAAACTGAAAAAAAAACAAGTCGATGTATAAACCTATCAAGGTGGAGCGTTATTGATCTTTTTGCGCTAACATATGAAAATAATACAAAGTAGGTGATGGATGAAATCATGAACCTGCTAGGAAACTAACAGAAATTAGCGACGAGCATTGGCTATATCCCAAATTCCGTGACAAGGCTGACGTTGACAATTTTACCTGTTATTATTAAGATCTTATGAGATTTCATACAACCGCCGAGTACTTGAATTCGCTTACTATACTGTGTGTACAGCATGTATGCACAGTTATTAATGGTACAATTAAGATGCATACCGCAATGTCGTACTCTGTCTACCGGTGGGCTTGGGCTTGGGCTTGGGTTATTGTTTGAAAAGGAATAATTTGAAAACGGTTACAGAGCGATCGGACTGTTACGCTGATGACCGATATCGGTATTGTGTTCTCGTGATAGCGCAGAAGGTAATGTATTTTCCTGCGAAACATATAAATACTTGAGTGAAATAGTCTAGGTTCAAATCCACGCGTATACACGTGTTAGCAGGAGCCAGCTTCTTAATGCCTAACGGCCGAGTACCCGACGTAAAACACCAAACCTGACTATTCTAATCAGCTAGACGTTGTATACGTCGATTAGAGCGGCTATCAGCAGCCACAGTCAGCTGTAACTTGTCCTTAATGCGTCGGTACACTTAGCACTGTAATATATAAACATAACACGAAATAGTAGTAGTCTTATAGTCTACGATCCAAGGCATATGTATCAGTGAAACACGTTAACTGTAGTCGCGCACAAGCCCGAGTTGGCCTATTCACACGAGGCTAGATAATGATGGGTGCACCAAGGAGATAAAATTCGGTAGCTTCTGCTAGGACGGTGTATCGGTGGGCACGCAGTACAGACACACAACTGAATGAGCGTCAGTCAAATCTAGCTGTTTTATTGTAAACGTGAAGAAGGACGAAGATCTTAGTCATTAATGTATTTGTCCCGATGAACTATTTACAATCCTATCTCCGATGGAAATGGATCCGGTTTTTTTGTACAGCGCTAAACTTTCGTTTTTGGCAAACCTTTTAATTGACGTAAATTTCATAACTCGTGGAAAACTGTTACCAGAATGCTGGAAAGATATTAATAAGGAACAATAGTAATACTGGCAAAAAAAAATATACGCGGTACAATAATATCGCGACGTATCTTTTTCTTTGAGTTGACGCCGGTGGCGTCGGATGCAGTGACATTGTTCTAAACGAAAGCCCTATTCAAACGATCAACTAAACGATAATAAATGATTTAAACCAACCCAATTGACGACGTAACGTCAATACAAGAAAGTCGCTCTTCTATTCAGCCGTCTTTCACCGAACCAGAGCTTTTGGCTATTTATCCGAGCAAACAGCATCGTTCAGCTGATCGAATACACAATGACTCTGTGCCCATAATAACTCATAACGTCGGCTTAAACAGGCAGATATCCAACAAACACGAGCACTGGTCAACACGAAGAGATTCTACAGTGCTAAATGCTGGGGAACTGGTGCCTGCCACACGAGGGCTCTTTATTCTAGCTGATGTAAGAACGCTGCCCGTGTCGTTTCCCGGTCCCGCAGTTCTCGTCACTAGACATCCACTGACGGCGACTTTGCTCCATGATCAGGATGCCCCCGGGAGGTCAGTTAGATCATCATTGTGGCTGGGCATCAGGTCAGACCGGATCGATCATATGAATAGCTACGTCCTTCCAAATCACCGATGATATTTGACTGCGACCGACTTTTTCAAGTCAAGCGCCGCTCCACCCTGAAGAGTTGCGCAGCTGGGGCCCCCGCTCGTTTTACTGTCCAATCGTTTGGCATAGTTGGTAGCTCGTAGGCGGCATTTTGACAGGCGCAGATTGCCACAGATCGGAAACAAATAAAGTGGCAGTAAAGAGAATCAAAAGAAAAATGCCTTTGCTTCGTCTACTCCCTATCGCGGTTTTCACGCGATCAGATAAGCGGCTTTGTTTGCTTTGGCTAACATCAGCGACAACCGTCATATCGATAGGCCAACAATGCCAAGTTCAGGATTTGTAACGATAATCGCGATAAAGACGACAGCAGTCCCGACAATGAAGACAACGACTATAATGGTGGCCTGCTGCAAGCCAATCGGATAAAGCATTCCATTGATTCTCTGGTGTCCGGTGGGGCTGCCGCCGCCGCCGCCGTCGTCGTCGTCGTCGTCGTCGCTTTCGCGGACAAAGCCTTATATATGTATAGTGCAATAAGTGTAGTGGGTGTCATAAAACCATTGTGTTCTGTTATCTTTATACATGCACTGCTATGTCAGGCGGTGTCCTCGGACTTTAACGACCTTGAATGGGAAACGTAATCAACAAAGACAAAACGGTGGCGAAGGCCGACAGTATGAGCAGGTGATTTTTTCAGTGCATGAGCGTGTGTGTGATGATCAACGGAGTACCACAGTCACATTTAAAAAAAAAAGCCATCTTTTCGAGAAAATCACAGCTTCTTTTTCAAAACCACGTTTTACTTTTTGAATATAAACACTGTTTTTTGGACTATTTATCGATATCCTCTAGTTAGAAATTTTTGTTTTTTTCTTATTTATGTGGAATATGCGGCTATGAGTTTAAGCGAATTAAGCAATATATTCCCTGACACGGCGCCCGTAGGGGAGCGTACAGCGCCTACAGAACCTGACCTGAAATTCACATGGGTAATATACATTTAATCTTATATGGGAAGATTACTTTAAGCAATGGAAGAAATTGTTCTTCTATTGCTTAAGGTAATCTTCAAATTGAAGAGATAGCAATATACTATTACAGTAATACATATATATATCAAAGAGACTAGGTTTTCTTTTTCTCTCTCCAAACAAACAAAGAGTTATTCTTTTTTAGAAGAGTCGAAACTCTTCTTGTTTAAAAACTTAAACAGTTAGGACTATAGTTTCGATAAAAATCAACTAGCGTACATCTTCTGCATAACAGTCGCTTATACGTGTAATATTCATGCATTTTTTTTCTTTTTCAGATAATTCTATATAGATATATCTGCTTAGCAACTCAATACACTAAAAACAGCAATTGAAAATTTATCACCTATGATAACCCGGGAAAATTTGAAAGTTCGATGATGTGCGCAACGGATTATTGACGAGTAATATATGTAAATTATAGACAGTTTTTCTAGAAGTTCTCACCTTTTTACCCAATATTTATGATTATCTAGATAACGGTGCCCATCAGGTTTCCTTCCGAGACTGTCACATCGGTCTTCGAACTGGTAAGCACATTCTGGGCCGCTTTTGCAAGCACGTACATATTCGTTGGATTTTTTGATCAATTTTAGCCATTTAATAACTACTGTTTCTGATATTCGTTTCTAACAATGATAGCCATCTTGCATCATAATGGATGTGCTTAGTGTCGAATTCAATCGATCCACACACGTTTACATAGAGATAGAAGCTCCATTGTTGGGGAAGCTGTAGAGGTTGTCTGTTTTTGAAGGAGATCTTTTTTTTTACAAGATAGCCCCCTACACTTAATAATGTTGCGTGTATCGGTCAATTGACGCGCTAGCAACATGCTAATTAAACTACGCGTTCGTCATGTGTCTCTATGCTGACTCGATATTGCGTGAAACAAGTAAAAGTACCATGTTACACAAACGTTTGTTCCATATAGCATAATACACTTTTATCCAGCAATCTGTGGACAACAATTTTACTTAGACCGACTGGAAGTCTGAATCAAGTTAGGCTCGCTCAAATAGGTCTAATAACGTTAATCGCTTAGTGAGCTGTTGTTTATATGTATATTTTTTGGTGTTTGTATCTTTTTTCTTGCCATAGAGCGACCCATACTGATGTGTTGAACGAGACTCACACCAGTCCATTAATTTGGCGTAACATAATCTGCACTATTAAAATTGATGCCGGTGGAAATATTACAAAGGGATACTTATTGTGCATACATGTTAAAAGTCCGTTGCGGCCTGCCTCCCTACATACTTCGTCATAGCAGGTAGTTCGGGTATAAATACCCTGCTATGTACCACTACAGTAACTGCGTCAACTAACATATCTGACGTCTTCGTAAAGTACCGATTACATTTGTAACTGCCCATTACTGAGAGTAAGCGTACTAAATTCGAAGCGTAAACAGGCGACGTAAGAAAATAAACTAGGGCTCTCGGTTTCTGCCCAGTAGAATAAGCCTTTGCGTGCGTACACCGATGTCCAGATACACACAAATCAATAAACAGACAGACAGACAGAGAGACAAATAAGTTCATCGCCAGACAATACAGCCGGGCGCTAGCGGTCAAAAGACCGATGACGTTGCTCACTTATTAAGAACACTCCTGTAAACACGAATACTAGCGGCAGCTTCCTGAGCTGCTCGTGCAGTGTGTGGCATCGCATCGCACAGAATCCGCTCACGGTCGTCAACCCCTGCCGGTATCCGTGCCAGTTGCGTTTGCCTTTCAGTGAAGAATTTCACGAACAGGGGCCGAAATGTCTGCATGTCTATGTGTATCACGTTATGTCCTACACTAGGTCTGTGGAATGCCAACGGTTTAGAGGGTGGGGCAAAGCGGACAGACAAAGGACAGGCAGGCAATGGCGTAAACCTTTTGGAATCGGTAGTGTTGCGAGTTTCCGCTCGGGCAGCGGTCATTTAGATTAAAGAAAGTAACACAAACGGTATCGGTAGCAGTGATGGAGTGACGCCCCGTCACGTAGAAAATCGACCGTGTAATACATAAATGCATAGAAGGTCTGTAAGACTTATTTGGGTAAGGCATAATGCGCGCAAGGAGGCTGGAAACTCATGGGATAATTTCTCCTAGAAATTTTATAGATGTGCGTTAAGTCATTGCGACCCCATTCATCATACCTTTGGTCTTCCGTAATATTCGGACATCGTACTTTTGCGCCATGTGTACACCCAGATACATTCTGGAGCAATGCATAGCAAGTGATGACCTTGAAAAAGAACAGATGTGCAGCATACAGTGGTCATAAGTCTTCTAATTACAAAGATTTTCTTGCACGATCGTCATGTCAAATACAGGACAACCATCCTGACAACCCTACACGATTAATACAAACACGTATTCAGCATACTATCCGCATGTAGTTGAACCGCTACCGAATCCGTACTGGAAAATACCTTTCTGGCGTTAGCTAATAGTGTTCTCTCTCTTCTTTGAATGGTAATATATGGCGCGTCAGCTGTCAGAAGAAATATTACTGTTAACGAGCTCAGTACGTAATACTCAGTCAGCCGCCGACTCCCGTTTAAGGTCACGCTACGATAGGACGGATTGAATAGACCTGTGACTAAATACTTTCTGTGCTTTACTTTGTTATCGGCATTGCGGCTTTTAGCCGGATAGTTCTCACGTCACTTCGAGTCCCATTTGTTTCTATTTCAGCATTATTTTCTCGATACTGCAATTCTGGCTAAAAACCCCCAACTGCCTCGTTGGTCGTGCAATATGTACACAGTGAAAGCATAGTCCTTAGTTTAATAAAACTTACCTTAAGTTTGTAATAATCTTGAACAGCTGGATCTACCATAGCAAGGCACACACGTGAGTGTGTGCACAAACAAGTGTACTACACTCTATAGAATGGTATGATTCGCCTGTTACGTTGTAGCAAGCCCAAACTTGGCGGTCTAGGTTTGAACCTGGGCGTACACACGCTTCATTTCATACTGGGAAGGATCGCCAGCCGTTTGAAATCATGCCCACTTAAGGCCGTGGACGTACAATTCAAAACACTTCCAGATCTTCAGTGACGTTATACACAGTGAGTGTATTTTCTAGCGTCAATTTGCGCTACCAAACACTCTTCACGTCTCGACCAATGGAAGGCTTCATGTATCGGCATAGAAACGGTGGATGCTATTATTCACCGAAAATCATTTTCAGCTACGGAACGATGGTTACTTAGAGCTATTTGAATTGCCTAAGATCCACTCCTGTACTTTTTCCTTGCCTCACGTCATACCTCTAACCACGTCGTTAATGTTACCAAGAAAAGATACAGCGAAATTTTTAACTGCAAAAACAACAACAGTAACAAAACGACGCAGGGATGATGTCGTCGAGTTAGTGGGGCTTTGTTGTTAACACGGTACAGCGTCGGCTATACAGATGCTGCACTGACCGAAGGAATAAGAGACTAACGTTTAGGTCGTGCGCAGGGGTTGTTTTGCTTTGATTCTGCCTGTCCGTAGCGAGTACTGTCGACTAACATCGACTGGCATCACTTCGGCAGCCGCTGTTATCCAGAGAAACTCCCGAGCAGAAGATTCGCGTTCGATCTGCAGATGGGCCGAGCTGAAGTTGAGCCCGGTGCGATACGTTGCAGAAGTGTTGCACCGGACGATGGTGCTCTGAAAAGAAGCGGTGACGACGGCGAGAGAATGCATTATTCGGCTGACGGATACGGCCAAATGAACTGCGTGATTGGATTAATTGTTTCTATTTTTACCGTGTACTGTTTCGCTGCCTATGACTTGTCGATTCGTCGTTTGTATCCGTCTGCAGCTCAGAATATGCAGTAAATAGATGGCGTCACGCAGAAAATCATTGAATAGACGCTGTCTGGAAAATAATGGACAGGTAATTTGCGCTTCGGCTGTTTGTCAGTCTCCGATGCGGCGTTTACAATGATGGTGGCGCGTTCGAAAGCCAGAGAATCACAACGAAAAGCGTTTAGCACTAGGTGGCAAGCGAGATCTGTATAAGCAGCTATCGACACGAGCACCTTGTGGTGCGTACGTATGCACTGATCAATGTTAACATAAATCAATTAAACTTGCTACACTAATGTACAGTGCTAGGTATGCTTATTTTTCTTCCGGAAGCACCCAGTCGTTTACAAGTTAGCAGAAAAATGCGTAGCCAGACATAGGGAAAATGCCTTGTGTCTTTGCTAGTAACCAAGGGGCATATTGCATTTGACAAATAACGTCAGCGACGCTCGAACAGAGAAACGATCAGTGAACCATACGTACATGGGCCATTTTCGCTGGAACTTCGGCATGGGCAAAACGAATTTGTTTTTCGTGTATATTGTATGAATGTTGAAATGGTGGCATCTGATCAGACATTGACAAACCTAAAATGTCCATAAATAACTTCCTCTATTCACACAAACTATGCAACGTATGTGTAACACGAAGTGTCTATACCTACAGCAGTTTCCATGGAAAATCTCCTATGCTACATTAATCACTCGAACAAATTGTACTCAGCCGATAGAATATATGCCAATTAACCCTATTGCAAAAAGATCTAGAATTTACGAAAAAAATCTTTGCAGCTATGTTTATTGGCTAAATTGTTATTAAGTGTGCTTTCATCCATCAATGAAATCTCCTCTCGTATCGAAGAACGTTCAGAACGAACCTTCTGCACACAAATAATGACTGATTTCCATGGAGAAATTAGTGTGTCTTGGCGGGTTATCTTATGGTGGTCTATAACAACAGTTAATCTGTCGTAGTGTCCCATTACTTATACATGGTATTATGTAAGTGTATGCGTATAGAAAACTCAATAAAGCCGTGCTTCAATGTGATTATTGTCGATTTTCCAGGACCTTAATTTTCGCTATCTATATCATTTCTGCGATCGTAGTCATATATCGCTCGCTTTTTATTGAAATATGCGAGCTGCTCTGAGATCGAACCTGTTTTGGCCATTTCGATGTCTTACGTTTGCGTGTTGATAGACCGGGTCACGATTGTCCAAAGATAAGCGAATGCAGTGAAAGCGTCAGCAGGTAGCCTCGTTCTCGTAGAAGGCAGCCTGGCGCGACTTCCACAGAAAAGGCTAACCCATATTGGTCGTACCTGTTCAGGGAGAAAGTGTACAGGTCAGTTGAAGTTAGACGCCCTGTTCAGCGATTAGTTATTCTCCCTGCATAAATACGTGCGTTCAAAGTTGCATCAAACTGAGTTATTTTGGGAACGGCCCTACGAGACATTATATTAGTCTCGGAAAAATATAGCGGTGTTCTATGTAAACTGAATCCAGCGTAACAGCGGCTCCTACTTCAAAGGCCATTGTAACAGCGAGAAGATCAATAACAAAATTGATCAAGAATAATTTCAACAAAGTTGTATATTTTAATTTAATTCAAGCTTTCTTTTCAACTACGCGGTACCAAAACAATAACTTCTGCAACTTCATTACAATTAGAGTATATTTATCATACAGAATACGATAGTATCGTAGTGTTATAAATGGTAAATACTAGCATTTGATTATAGATAGAAATAGATTATGAATTTGAGATGTGCTTCTGATTAGCAATTACTAAGATCCCAAATTAAATATATAAGCAAAACCTTATATTTGCGTTTGGGCGGGGTCTTATTCAGCGAATCAGCCTAGAATTTAACCATTACGTTTTTCTGGCAAATTTTCACTAACAAACATATCATAACGATTTTAATAACCATTGACCGCGGTTCATATCTCTGTTGATTACCGTAGTGAGCTTTTCGCTAGGGTCATTATTTGGAGGCCCGGTACCTCAATGCCAATGCCTCGGTATCCATGTAACTAGGCAAGCAGTATCAGCTAAAGTATCGCGCGTGCCATTTGAATCCGGCTACGCTAGCGCCGCCAGGACAACCGCCGCGCGATTTTAGGGTGGAAGTGAGAAAAGAGCGGCTGTGGGGAATAGATGTTTCAGACGTAATAACGGCCTAGTTCTACCAGAAACATATCCGGCAAAAATATAGCTTAGCTTCCATGGCGGTTAGCATAGTGGCATTCACCACCGCAGCGAAAACTAGCTGCTGATTCAGATGCAGTAGAAATTACAATGAGACGAAGAGCTCGACTGCTAGCCTGTGTAGCTGCCACCCTGACAATGTCTTGACGCCATCCATGCGGCGTTTCCTCAGCCTACACTTCTTCCAACGTGGTCGTTTCAACTATCACCGATACGCGTTCACATGGCTAGCATGTTTTCAGTGAAGCGACCGCTGTCAATGCCGTAGCAGTGAAGGAAGAGGCTTCTCACTACGTTATTCCGACTGAAGGTGCTCCGGTAACAGCGGGGCTTGGAGACGGCTGCATTGGGCCGATGCGTATTGCCGTCGGCTTTTCAAGAGCCATGACCACTTTGATAGAGATCTATAAATATATTCTAAACAGTACCAGTGATATAAACCCTACTAGCATGTCTTATTATTACATCACTATGTTATTTTGTTACATTATTACTATCATCAGTTGCCTGGCTTCTTTGTCACCGTTGACCGTTGACTTTGCGTCCGTGTAAGCAACGTGCCTTTGTAGAACCCATAACGATCTGCATGTTATGATCCTTTTGATTCGCAATTCTATCCAGATCTGCACAGCGTGTCCATTAAACGCTTAAAATTTTTATGTTGGAGAACAGTATTCGTCAAGTTAACTATGCGTCTGTAGGGTTATAAGTTGAATGCTATCAATGCGATTGCGTGTTTAATCAAGGACTATTAATAAAAAAAAAAAAAAAAAAAAACGAAAAAAAAGATACAAAAATCATCTGATATTTGGAACAGTTAAATTTTTAGTAACTAATAGATGCCATGCATACCTATTTCTTCATTTGTTGCTTACGGGTGTAATTCTTTCCATGTACTGTTTTATTATGCGTTTCCAATATAGGCTTTCCACTTGTCTCTTGCCAGAACAGGCTCAGATATAGATATATATCCCCAGCAATTCAAGCTCCTTTATGTCGATCGGCCCATACATATGCATAAACCTAATTTGCCCCACATAAGGACGAAGCTTCATAGCGACAAATTGATGCCACTTATAGCAGATACAATTGGCAATTAGGTATGAGCTGTCAATTGCAAACAAAGTCCAAATGCGTTGCCAGCGACTAATCCCATAATGACTATTGCTATCACAGTGTAAGAAAAAAAGTAATCGATCATCAGCTGCACCAGTATTCACGTAAATACGGTACGGCATTGTAGTTACTTAGGCTTCTCTCCTTTCAGAGTCTCCCGGGCTAATCCTGAAATCTGCCCAGTTCTATACCTAGATAGATCACTTGTGCTGTTCAACAAGGATGCCAATTGTCAACCAACTGGTAGGTCCAAAACGGACAAACCTGATATGAGGCAAAAGAAGCAAATATATACATCCTACCTGTTTCATCGGGCTGTTCCAGAAACGCGTACGAATCAATCAGTTAAGTACTTTCAAAGATCGCTGCCGCTATTACTGCAGACAGCATCATATACTTTCATATTTACATCACTCCGCCGAATATAGAACAAAGTTGTCTAAATAAACATAATGACATGTTTATTCTTAGAATTATTCGCACTTTATTTCTCATAACATTTTAGAAAAAGTTAAAAGTTCAACCATAATCTATAACATATCTGGTGGCCCTTTTACGTGCGCGCGTGCGTGCGTGCGTGCGTGTGTGTGTGTGTGTGTGTGTGTGTGTGTGTGTCTGTGTATTTATATTTGCTTTTCGTGTAAGACAGCCTCCTTCGCAGCTTTTGGTGACAGGAATAAATAAAAGCTGTGTGTACGATATTTCTACGTTACTATTGGCCACTTCGCATTTGTCCGACTTTTGTCGTTTATGTCTCTTTTGTCGGAAGTTTTAGCGAAAGCTGCAGAAGTGGTTAGGATGGCGTAGCCATCGTCGTTTGGGGCGACGAAAACACAGAATATGAAAGTTTTTCCTATGAGATTGCTTGATCTTTGCTTTCCTCGCCATTTGCTCCCCTAGTATTTTTTTTGTAGATAGAAAGTGATCGGACGGCCGTCTGGCGTACTAATACATTGGCACGTATAGGGCAAATCAAAGGTAGTAATCATTACTTCGTATGAACGTGGGTAACACGGAGACGTTGATCTCCTTCTACTCAAGCCAGGCCCAAGCTTATCATGGCGATGGAACAATCATCTGGCACAGAAAAAATTGACAACTTCTTTGTTAATATCAACTATAATAGAGAAAATAGTACCAGCGGAACTGGGCGAACCCAGGCGAGCTTTGGGGACATTGAGCAGCAAGGTAACAGGGGAAGGTACGTTAGTGCGAAACTTCGAAGATGATGCGATCGGACTCTCACATGATATAATATCAAGAAACTTATAAAAGAACGAGCAAACAGAAGGAAAAACTTCAAGAAAAAATAAAGCGAATCACTAGTATTCGTTGAAACTGTAAACAAAAGTCGCGGCCTTGCCAAGGTACATGTTTTAATGTTTAGTTGTTGATTCATCCACAAAACGTTCTGTCTCTCTAGCCCTACAGCCAAAGAAGGGCAGCAGCCAGTGTGAAGAAAAATTTTGAAGAAATGTTTTCCAAGCATTTGCTTTTACCTTCGTAGCGAGGTTTTAAATGACTACGAAGCGGGTCTTTTGGCCACCTAGACTGAATCCACGCTAGACGCTTAGGCGGACAATCACATACAATTTGGCACGCTCGGGTCTACTGACCAATGACGTTTGATCAGACATGTTGAAATTAGGTGGATAGTAGTCATGGGATCGTTAGGCTATAAATACTCACCTGTGAAGAACAAATGAGAGACGATTCTCGGACGGCCACGAAATTAACTGAGGACTAAATAACAAGCAATACTTTACCAACCTGCATTAATATGCAGACCACTACATGTAACAATGACAATCTATCATCATAATTACGCGCGCATGTATCGACAAATGATTCAACATACCGCCCCGCCGTTGTAGCTCGCCGTAATAGGGTGCCAACTCGATCATTGTCGGCAGGCAACTAAGGGCCCTCACTGTCACCAAAAGACCATCCTGCGACCCAGTTCGCTATGTGTTCGATGAATATTTAGTGATTCGTTTATAAACAGTCTGAGCTGGTGTTTATTTAGTGGCGGTATAAGTATTAACATTCAATGTTGTTTGTTTAAATATATACATATATATATGATAAAGTGTTCGTGTGAGCGATCTGTAGCACAGACAGATGTAATTAAAAACAGCCCATTTGGACATGGATGCCACGACGATTAGACAAGTGTCGAATCGAGGATGACATAACGCAATGTACACATTGATTTTAATTGTGTTAATAATCGCTTTTGCTTTCCCTGTGGCTATGAATGAGAGGATTGAACAGTATTTTCTAGAACAAATTGGAAATCTGCGAGGTCTAACATTACATACCGATTCCGGAGTCGGCACGAGCCGCTGATCCACAAATATCTTCCTATAGTTAAAAGCGAAATCGGTTGATAATTGGAGGTAGGTAGCGGTGTTTCGCATGACCAGTTCCTGTACAGTCGGACTCCTCGTATCTCCTTTGACGCATAGGTACTTGATCAGTAAGACGGAGATTGGTCTAGTGACAACGGTACGGCCAACCTTGGGATTTTCTGCAAAAAACGTTTTTTACATCATCACCATTACTTCATGACGCGCCAGAGGGCGGAAGATGGAGACGATAAACAATGTTGACCAGCACAACGACTAGCTCACTGACAGGAGAGGTTCGCTACCGTTCTAAACCTCTTTGGGCCAACCTCGAAAAGGACTGACGGGTTTCTCGGTGTGCAGGTCGGAAGGTTCCTCGCCATTGCCAGCGGGAAGTCTTGTGCTATCGATATACTGGAACAGTATATACGTTTTGGTGAAACACTTTGACGATTTACGATCCTGTTCATACGAACTAGAAGGATCAAAGATAAAAAGCAGAAGGAAAAATGAAATAAATAATTGATGTACAGATTCTAGATTTGAAACAGCGGCGAAGTAGCTGTCGAGGCAGCTATTCAAAACGGTAACGTGACGCATTAATGGAGCTTCCGTATTCGGTTATAGTTAGCCTTCCATGAACAACTAATCGTATGCCAGACAAAATCTACATACCCCTGTGACATATTTACCCGCACAGGGACGAACACCAACCAGCGTTCTATTCGCCATATATTATAGAAACGCGTAGCTAGCTACACCGTGTCATATAACGAGATCAATTTTTTTCCTCAAACCTCACAGGTCCCTATAGAGCACTGCAACGAAAGCCACATGCGTACCCTTGGAACCCAATGGAAAGTCATGCCATATCGGTGAGGCGGTCGTTCCGCGAATCTGTCTTCATAGAAATAAATTCACAGGCTAAAACTGAGAATTAGAAATCAACATACACTCACCTTTTTTCCCCCCCCAGTAGCTGAGCTGGCTTCTAGACAAACATATCTGAGAAATTTCTGCCAGTAGCGAACACGCTGATATCATACGATATCTAATACACGGTCCATGTACAGGTACGTACGTGTGAATCTGTGGCCTGTAGAAAATATACCGTCCGCTTACATCGACAAGCATAAGATGACATTTTGAGCGTCATTGAATACATTTGTTATGTAGAAATTCTCCGTTTGAGATATCTATCTAGATGTCTTATTTAAGTGCTTGGCTATAGGGACATTTCGTCTTGTTTTGAAAAGAGGAAGACATGAATTGTGAGATAACAAGTTGACTAAATATGAAGATCTGTCCGTTTCGGTATCAAGTACCAATACGGTTTTCCATATTTAATAGAAGTAATACCATAATACATTTATCATATTGTGTTACGTCGTTTTTGATTGTCGATACTTTTCTATATTTCTCTTTCGTTTTACTGATTCTAGTAAAGACCATAACGTATCATAATGAAGCAAATGGCAGAACAGATTTTGTATGTACAGTTCCAGTTACGCAAGAATCGATTTGGAAAACTCTATATTTTTACCTATGTAAATAGTATAAACTGGTTATTGTATGGTCTTCTGAACGTAAACTGCCTCTAAGTACTGGGCTTTCCTTAAAAGATGTATTTTTCTTATAAAGAAAATATGTGGCACTTAGAGGCTACTTTAACGTTTAACGATCTAACAAGATCAATAATAGGCATAGACGTAATGTAATAAATGTGAATTAATGGTTACTTATTGTTTCGAAGCCATATATAACATGCCCCTTATGGTTAATAGGTGACATCCATATATATATATATATATATATATATATATATATATATATATATATATATATATATATATGTCGGTATTAAACAACCAGGTGGCAATTAATAGGCGCGGCGAGCGCTGGCTCCTAAAACAAAGGAGTGTTGCGAAACGGCCTCAAGAGAACGGCTATAGAAGAAGCCCTCACTCTGCAGGACTCTTCGAAGTTAAACGAGGCGGCGCGATCTCATTGCCGCTAGCTGTCAACGACGCCAAACGTTACCGCTTTACGACGGCGCTGAGCCAACTAGACCAGAGCGGCCGTTACAGCAGCGTTCTTTTGTTCGATAACAGTGTTAGGCTAAAACCTAAAACAACGTCGATGTCTGTGGCCATTACCATTTCACCCCGTAATTCATATTCAAGAGATCGTGACAAAGCGATAGTCTAATAAAGAACAGCATATGCAACTGATGGCGCCTTTGTTGATAGCGTTACACGTTCGAGGTACCGCTTGCCGTTTGGTCACCCAGCTACGACCCCCCCTTGCTGCTACCGCTGCAGTTGTTGGCTGCAAAAATCTTTAAAGCGACATCCGGAGCGCGCGTGGCTGTACAAGATGAACAACTGGGACTCCTTGAGGAAAAGTTTAAAAAAATTTCCGAACGTTAAAACTGCCGACCACGACGAGTCAGCAGACCTATCCGACCCTGGAACTCGCATTCGATTCTGTTTACTCACTGTTCATTTTTGTCGCATAAAATCGTGTTTAATGTCTTGTAGGTTCACTAGGACACGTTCAAAAGGATAACAACGACCCGTAGGTGGCGAGCGTTGATCAGGCCAGCTGAAGAAAATAGCGGGATGGTGCAGGCTTTATTTTAGCTCTGGCTAATATTAATAATGCCTTCGGTGAACGACTGTAGCACAATGTCTGATATGGGTCCGCTGTCCAAATTAGGCAAAGTAAAAATGAAACAGCTATGAAGATAGAAGTGAAACCAGTGGTCGAAGGAAAACGCGGCATTGGACATTGATGAATCAACCAAACGTTGGTGGCCTCGACCTCTTCATGTTGCCGGTCATTGTTGACAAAGAGAAGCATTTCTTCCGTGGCGAGCCCTCTAGAAGCCGATTTCGCTTTTTTCTTTCTTTATTAGGGCGTATACATTACAACCTCGATATCCTTGCGATGGCAATAAGGCCTATGGCAGCATGGGGCTAATTTCGAACGTACTATGAGCAAAAGGTTGTAATTAAATTGACGTTAACTAAACACAGCTGCGCAATGGATTGAAATGAAGAGCTTGAATATTTTGAAAAACAGCGCCGATTTCTATCGGCAGATCAAATCTAGCGCTTGCGATCTTGGTTTATTTACCCACCAAGACGAAGACTGCTGAATTGCATTGCAGGTAGCTCCGCGATGACTACTTCGTTTGCTCGTGTTCGACGAAGAATTATATGGAGAGTTTGTGACAAAGCGATGACCTTCGTTCATTCAAAAATAGTCTTTCTAAAACGGGTATCGAACCGTGTGGGCCAACTAGTACCACCAATGCATTCAAGGGCAAGGTCCCACTGTGTCGTTATGAAATAATAGTTATACACCAGGGATCCGAACTTGGTAATTTGTAATGATCGTGTTAATTAGGAGATGGAAACGTTTAGCATAGTAGTTCTCTTCGATTACTCAAGTTGTCTTTAGTAGGTGACTTTCATTGCCAGCTTATCTCGTATATTTACTGTGCGACTTATAGCATACGAAGAAAAAACAACGTAATTCCCTGGTGCTAGCTTCGCGAACGAACGGATAACGTGTTTCAAATGAGATTCTTCCGGCCATTGTCTTCTCAGACACTATACAGACGTAAGCTTCATAAACGAGACAGCCTTGACACATTGGTTCTGTTGTTTTTTTTTTTTCATTTGACTTGACGACAACAGCACCCGGTCATTCGCATCCATCTATAATAATCAAGAAAATTATCGTTCAGGGATATTTCCAATCTATTTGTTATGCACCGATGTATATTGTTTGTGCGTTGCTTTTCAAATGTCAACATTCGTTAGATGTTGATATATGAATTTCGCGCGTATCCTTTTGATACCGTATACGACAGCACGTACAAAGGGACCATAGATTGCTTTCGCCGGACGGACTAGTCATAGGAGCTCTAGAATACGAACAGTACGTCTAACCTATGATAACACAACGAAAACATAAAGAGGCCAGTATATGCGATCAGTTGCATTTGGCGGAGTGTCGCATCGAAAATAGCGTAGTCAGACGTTATTTGACGTCGCGTGGGTACGGCCAAAAATAAGCACCCGATAAGGTGCCACCATCAGACGTTTCCAGGTTACCGATGGCTATTGACGGCCGGACTGATTTCTGTTGCACGTGTAAACGTGGAACAGAAGCCAATTACAACTGGTTTATGCAATACAGTGCAATAGAGCCTGTGCAGAAATATCATTCCGGTCCGTGATCGCGGTGTTGCTTGTGGAAAAAGCAAATAGGTTACGATTTCAAAAGTAGTGGGGAACTAAGGAAGAGCGAACTCGCACGCGCACGATCTGTATGCGGTTCCGTGCTATAAAAGTAGATGGAATGAATTAGTTTGCTCAGGACTCTTGGTCGAAACTGATCTGAATAGACTTTATGGTCATTTATACATTGGGGACGTTTAGAAAGCAGGGTATCCTTAAGACACTCGTTCTGAAGCGTTTAAACGTGTCCAACCTATTGTCACAGAAAACACGTCACACTTCACGCACAGACACACCGTATGTATATATTGAAATCTGCCTTTCCATAGCGCCTTATACTTCTTTTAGATTTCACCTTGAACAAGTCAAGTAACTAATTGTGAGGTCGCTGAAGTAACCGCAATTGACGTTGGGTTCCGCAACAGCAAAATGCTGATTTCGACTCCACTGGGTGTCGTAGTAGTTCTTGGGTTCAATAAACAAGTGCTGTACATTCTGTGACAACAACATTGAAGTAAGTAACATCCAGGGCTAAATGAAGACAACGACCCATAGCCGATGTAAGTTCGGCAATCAAATACTTCGCACGACGAGTCGCACCAAAATAGAACGTGTCGTTGAACGAACTGAGTTACGCCGCCAGCCAGATGAGCTATTCTCTGCATTTGTTTATTTATGGGGATAGTATCGGGATTGATTATAAAATTCTATCTTCGTATTTCGGACTTTGTGAAGAACCGCAAAAATACCCAGTTGGACCGGAAAATGCTGATGACGTAGAGTGTATATCCTTCCAGAGACCCAGGCTCATAAAAACGAGCCAGTGGTTCAGATAAGGAAATCTTCTATCAACCCAGTACAAAAGTCTATGCATTACCGATTCA
Source organism: Varroa destructor (assembly GCF_002443255.2). Lineage (NCBI taxonomy): Eukaryota > Metazoa > Arthropoda > Arachnida > Mesostigmata > Varroidae > Varroa > Varroa destructor. Next base: position 44,936,807 of record NW_019211455.1, on the reverse strand, counting down.
TATCTCGCCATACTCCCTCCGCTTTTTTACACAACTCTCTTTTTACGCAAAACCGTAATTTGACTTTACTTGGAGTTTATGCCGACTGACTGATCTATCGATTTGAGTGGTTACCGATTTTAGATAGGTTAAAGTCAAGATTTCATAGCTACTTTAATGCATACTTTTAATATGAAACAACGGAAGGGAGTTGAAGCAATTATGTTGAGCTGATTTCGTCCCGCGGACTATGGCAAGGACTCGTTAACTACGGACCTCATACGCTGTACGCTTTCGAGCATTGTTGATGTAGCCGTAGCTGCTATACTATAAATGGAAAGCCCCTACAGACACTGCAAACATACGGGGGAAATGCACTCAATTTGTCTAAACTATTATATAGAAGGAAAAAAGTCTACGCAGATGATGTCCACGTTCCCTAGAATGCCCGTCTTCCTCTAACAACTCGTCTTCCACAGGTCACTATCACTGTCACTAATGTTTTGACGATTAGGATGGACTTCGAGCGGGCCTCGTGGGTTCCGCGGTGCGGCCATCATTACTCGCGATTCGCGTGTAGAGCTAGCTACCTGCTGTGAGCGATTTCGAATGCCTAGAACGAGCGAGCTTCCGCTGAAATTGCTATCAGACTCACCCTGTGAGAAGTTACAACTACAACACGAACAGACCTGCTACCTTTACCGGGTTAGTGGAGGAGGCAAACATCCGGAACTGTACATACAGACATGATGACTGGCCGCGTATGGGGTTCGATTCTTGTTTTGTTTTTGACTTTATCATCATTTTACTAATTTTCAGTCTGTGCTGTCGCTGCCCTTGAACGTTGATTTTATTTGGGCCTATTGTTGTTTTTCCAGAATCTCCCAGTCCTCGCCAATCTTTTTAACACGCTCTATTTCATAAGTCCAAGATTGGATCGATCGTACCCGTACTGTCATTTTTAGCGTCAGAAACACGTGCAACGCGGGGCATAGCTCAAGGGGCGGAACGTTTGATATTTTCTATTGCCCGATGGCCAGTTTATTAATAATAGTGTGCACGCACACAAATAGAAACACGTATTTTCTTAGGAGCAGATGGCGGGGCAGTGATATGTTTATGACGGAGTGGGGGCCAGCAATAACAGATTCAACAAAATAATTATCAGTGTAGTAAACATAACGGAATTGAACAGGTTCGATTGGTTGATTTTTGGTTATTTCGCTGCCATTTTTCATTCGTTATTGAAATTCGTTAAGCCGAAGGACAGACGAACATTAAACGTTACATGCATCTTCTCGTTTTTTTCAACTATGTCTCGTTATTTGATTAGGATAAGCCACAATGGTCGAGTAGTGTTACACAATTAAATGTAAGTAGACGCGGTTTAAGGGAATCTATCGATAGACGGTTGCGTCGGATTTGGCCACATCGGAAAATAGCTAGCTTTTTTCTATACTGATAGCTCCCATGCAACATTTCTGTCAGCGAATAGTATATATATATAAATGTATATATATATAACTTCATCTTCTATTGGATGAATCGAACGAGGTGCGTGATTGAATTCCAATACGATGCCTACATCAAATTTACAATGCTTACATACAGAAACCTACTACAATTTTAAGTGTACTCATAACATATAAACTTAAATTTTAAATACTTTTAGTTACTGAATTGTGGACTTATACAATCATGTACGATTATGTTAGCAATAGACATGTGAAATTAAATATAATTTGCTACGTCTTCCATATTCTTCAAACCCGTTCACAGAGGACATTTTGCTGTGTGTTTGTCAAGGTCCTTTTTCCACATATCCATATGACGATAAGCTCATTTTTATATTTCGTCACTGACAATCAAATCACTACGGTAACTTTCCACTTTTGCGTACCCCCTTGCGGCGCTGGGCCAACTGGCTGGCCAACCTGCAAATATACCTCAAGCAATTTTCGCTCAAAACTAAAGGTCAACGTAGTCTGATGAACATGTGATACATTGCGTACATGCTTGTAGGTCCTATAATAAAAACAGAAGGAGGTCGCCAGCCAAGAAACGCCATTTGAAGCCTCCGACTGTTAGCCAACAATTTGTAATTATAGAATTAAAAACAATTTTCCTATTGTCATTCGTTTGCTAGTTTTCTATGCATTCGGGAAATGACTGTTTGATCCAAAACAGTATAAACCACCCTGAGACCGTGAATATGCTACAACTGATCTTCTAAAGGTCGTTCGTCAATGAACAGTTTTTTTTACGCCTAACCGAAATGAAAGCCTGATGGGAGGCCGCTTATCGCGCATTCGGTGAAACATTTATGGGGATTTTAGACAGTGGCAAGACTATGGGGCAACGACCGGGAAAAAATTGAATCAAAAAGTTTAAAACGTAGGGTGTGTTGTCGATATGTTGACCCGAAGACGCTCGGCCAATTCGCTATTCCAATACTGTAAGGACATCTATGTGAAGTAATAGGACGAAGGACATGGTGGAATAGAAAAAAAACAAAATGAGCTATTACGTCGACTGTGAGAAAGCTTATAAAAACGGCTATTACTAGTCGTATCATTGAAACGAAAAAATCGTTCGTTGTTTGCCAGAATCGGTTAGCTTGAACAATTTAGATACACGCTTAGCTTTGAGCAGGCCCTGAAGTGGCCTGACTAGCCGCCCTGATGTATCTTGGTGATCCATTGTCTACTGTCAATAACCAGAAAAAAAACGCTGAAGAATTTTCGCTCATAATCGAGTAATTGTATTCGTGATAGTGGGCGCATCCGGACCATCAAGTCGTTGGTTATCTGCATTAATTTAAATTTTTCGAAATTCGATTAGTTAACGAAATTTGGCAACAACGGCTCAACTAAAAACCTGTTGTTTATGTAGTATTACGTAAAGTAGGTGAAGTGATATATCAATGATAGAAAAAAAAAAACGAAAACATGTAGAATAGATTGGGAAACATCTAAGAAATGAAGTTATACGAAATAATGCATTGAATTTGCTCGAAATATGCAAAAAAGTTTGCCCCAATAGGGCACACATGAATATTTTGCTGGCGCAAAAATATTTAAACTGTGGTAATCAATTGAATAGAAAAAAAATTGATAGTTATTATCTAATAATAAAAAGTGAACTCGGTAAAATGCATTTTATTCTAACAGGTGTTCTACGGTATGTTTTTAATATTCGAGTTCACAAAAACGAATTTCGAAGCATCCTGAATTGGATAACTTTACAATAAATATAGAGCTCGTTTTTTTCATCATTTGACAGATTGGTACTCATTGACTTCTATTGAAGTGTAGAATTTGGCTAATAGCAGATAGAATAAGTACAGAACTTTCGCAGTTACGGAGAACAAACTACTGGATCGATGGAACTTACTGGCAGACATCGACAAAGAAAAAAGGTTTAACGCCAAAAATACTGGCCAATACGAAATACGTCTCTGTAGTGTAAACTTTTTTCATTTTTGTTTCTGCGAAGACGTCGTTGTTACACTATCGGTAGCTTAAAAGTAAATCACTCGAATAACTGGAGCTATATAGAAATATAGGGGGTGGTGTCTGACTCCAAAATTATTCCGATAACTTGTTGTTAAAACTGTATCTAGACAAAAGCAGATATCTCAACGAAAATTACCTATGTTAGAAGTGTCGTATTTGACGGTCATGATTTCTTAATACAACCGTTATTCACCGAGGTTATAGCTTCAATTTAGGACCTAGACCACTTAGTAGTCATTTCCAAATCCAATTGTTCCTCAGAAAAATTTACCAGGCCCCAATGTCCAAAGATGCCTATGAAAACTAACGAAAATATCGAAAGCTGCCTGAAAACTCAATAACACTAGCCGTTGAAGCCCATCGAGTCGACCAACTCGTAATTGATATTGATCTGTTCGAAACGACCTCCAATTTCTGCATAATTAATGAATGTTTGATGAGCCCATCAAGTCGAAACTCTAAAAAAGATTTTTTCGATTACTTCACGGAAATTTGTCTCGGAATTTTCACAGGCCGAAGAAAAACTGGCACTAAGGTGAACTGTTGACCGCGACTGCATGCCCACTAAACAAAACAGCCTACCAAAATGCACTCCAAACGTAAACATGTTTCTACGGTATGTTAGGCATTACCGGAGCGAAGACAATTCGTATATCATCTTGAGACCAGCATTTCCGACCGGCCCGAGGGAGTAAAGCTTCTGTTAGAAGACCCATTGATTATCCGATCCGAGTTTCGTCTTTGGCCAGTCAGCGGTAAGATAATGAACACAAGCCGAAGCATAATTACGAAATATTCGAAACGTTCCCTTTGACCCTTTCTCTTCCTTCTCTATTTTGTGTGCGGCTTAACTCCTGCTGCCCGTAGCGTTGCTCATTATCTTGCAGCCGATTTTCTTCGATCATTTACTGTTCATCCATATAATCGATATGGCCCAGACAATGTATTGCTTCCCCGGGGTAATGATTAATCATAAGGGAAAAATTTATCGTTGCTCAGAGGAGAGACTCCACTTAATGCACATAGACGAACGTTAAAAGATTTAGCAAGCACGCTGCATTGAGTAATGGCGATACCGGACAATACGAAAGAGGGCTATTATATGGTAAGCGAATGAAAAACAGAACTGACAAGTGAAAGTAAATACATATAAACGTATATAAAAGTGAAGTCGATCATGTCGTTTGCTGAAAAGCTAACAGATAACGAAGTAAACATAGAAGCAGGCATTGTTGCCCTTCCGCAGAAAACGTTTGAAACGAAATCTTCGCGGGATCGTTAATTCGCTTTTAGCTAGCCAATCTCTGAAGGTTAAAGCTGTAGCGGCGTTACAATTGTATGATATAGATGTATGTTTTGTTGCTGCCGCTATCATCAAGCGGCTAATCGGTATGATATTAGAGGTAGTGGCATGGTGCATCTATAAAATGTGTGATGTGTATGACCATAGATCGAACTGTTAAGGACAAAACGCAGCAACAATAGATAATAATAATAGTAATAATCAATTAATTTAATTCGAAGACGGCGATAGAAATCTATCGCCGTCTTTGAATTAATAAAGAGTAATACTCTCTAGACAGCGGACCCTCTAATAATTAACGATTCACTGACGACTGACGATATCGTGTTTTTGAATTATTTTAAATAATATTAGGTTGTTCCTGATGGCATATACTTCGATACTGCCCACCAGGCTTTCATGGACCTTAATCACATCGAACGGGTATTCAAGAAATTCAACGTCGTTGATCGAAGGTTGAACCTAACGTTTAAGGGTCGTAAGGACGGAATTTTCGGGGAAGTATTGTATAAGGGTGCCGCTGTTTTTATTTTTACTGTAACACTAAGACAAATAAACGCATTTTAGTTAATGTCCTTCGCTTTTAGTTAATGACCTTCACCTTATATTTCTTATAATTGATGTGTTCCGCGAAGTAAAAGGGCTTCGTCCTTGGAGGCAATTCATGCATCGACCCATTTTCAAACATCGGCACCTGTATTTTCCTACCTAGTTACGCTACGATGACTGAAACAAGCAATAATCAAATGCAACGATGTCTTAACCGTATGTTGAGTGGAGCAGAGTTTCTAACTGGAGGTTCGTTGGCGTTCGCTGGATCACCAAAGCTTTATCATGCAAAAGTATTAATCTGTGTTGCCATTCGCCAGTCTAAAGCCTTTCTCACCGACCTTGAGCCTTAGATGGATGAGTTGGTCTGCGTGACGGCCTCCTCTAGTTCTTTCCTGGAATTTGAGCAGATCATACTACAGCACTTCCTTTTTAATCAACCAAACACGGAACTGCAACCTTGAACCATGAATATTCCTTCGTGGTGCCCAGCTGGATGGGTCTAACCATTTTGATTTGCGTTCGAGGGTGCCTTGTATAAAAATGCCTTTTCTATCGTACAAGCATAACATTTGACTGCGTTCATAGGGGTCCAATTTTGCGCCTTTTCGAAACAATTCCTGCAAACGATTGGCAACAGTCATTTTGGCCACTCCTGACAACGCGGAGAGCTCTCAGATCGTCAGCAATGAAGTTAACTTCCGTCGTCGTTTACTTCTCGCAGCCGTTTGAAGCGTGGCTTATCGTTCAACTTGAAACATTGGGTCCTGAAGCGATTAAACCACAGCCAGCAGGCGGTAACGCTTCCTCCACGTTCGCTTTCGATTTGGCAAATAATTATTTTTCTCTCGACAGCACTTGTCCAGCACAAAAACAGTGACAAAAAAAAAGACGATCTCCACGATTAAACGCACCAAATCACCACTTTTTAAAGCACTTTAACTTTTTTAATAACAGCTCAATGAAAACAATAGGGCACATGCACGACAGGCTAAACAATGATCCTGGGAAGCGTCAGAGAGATGCAATCAGCCTATCCGCAGCAGGCGGCTCCAACGGAACCTCTTAATCCATCGAACAACAACAACAACAAAAATGGACGAAGTTCGATAGTTGAAAAGTGCACACGAGTCGGTATTTTGCGTTATCATAAAGGATACTATCGTAGATTACATCTGCTTACCGATGTCGATACTGGCTCTTAGATTCAAATCAGCTTGGGTCAACCTGCACCCCACTGCTGGAAGTTGCCCACGACTGGCACAAGTCAAAGATTATTACAATACACTTCATAACTTTTGTCTTGGTTTCCGCCGCGCAGTTGACCGAGTAAAGTATGATTTGTTAGTGTTTCAAGATGTCTACCCTTGGTATGGGTCCCAAAGAAACAATCTGGTGTCGCACCTATTTCACCTGTTCAAGAGTGAAATTCAGATATTTCCAATCAGCTGTCTAGGGCCTTACAGAACTCTCGCTTAGGCCTTTTTTTATACATCATATTTTGATTGAATTGAAGGAATTGAAAGTGTGTGCCGATAGGTTAAAAATTCATATCGAGATAGATAACGCGACAAGTGTACATGCTGTACAGGAGGTTATCGGTCATGTTGCACACTGGCCGAAAAGCCACAAAGTGACACTATTTATCTACACCAAAATGCTCTGCTATTAAGACTAATACGGATGATTACGTATCGTGTGTACCGGCATACAAAAAGTTCGATGTCATTTTGTAAAGTAAATAAATCTCAAGTTCGGCACTCAAATTCCTGATTCGCTAAAAAGTATCGCGACATGAAACTTTAACCTTCGCTGGAACCTTATACCGCCTTAATTGTTCCTAAATGGTTTACACAGTGGTGAAAATAAAATACAAAGTGGCACACGGTGGGCTCTTTGTGAACTGATCCTACCAACGAAAACAAGTTGTTAACAGTGTCAGTGATGGCCACTTCTGACTGACGAAGACATACACTACTACACAAATTATTTCTCTTGACCTCAAGGAATAGGTAAGGCTAACATCTAGATCTCATGAAGCTCGCACCGGACCTCTCGCTTCTATATAGTCGGTGCTTATAGTCGGTTTTAGTAAGCTTTGCCACTCCACTGGGCTGATCTTGGTGAATTTTAAATCTACAAGTCTATCAATAAATAGATTCTTTTGCGGTTCATCGAGGGTTTTTCCTTTAACAGATAAGAATCTTTAAATGACTGACCTTAGTTGATACACACGGTCGATGGACGATACGTCGAGGCCTAGTTTACAGCCTTGAACGATGTTGGCCTGGGGGATACAAATGTGATATACCGTTCCTCCATATTGTCCGGCGGAATTTGAGTTGCTCACTAAGTCTCATTATATGACATAACACGGAGCCATTTTCTCTCATATCTATGTCCTCACTAACCTAATCACAGCTAGACATTTTTGATGAAGTGGGATTACTAGCAACTATTCAATATATTCCAATGTCCCTCGAAATTATTACGATGTCCTATCGGGCTCAAGTAGTTGAGAGATAAGGTTGCGCTCCGACTAATTGATGAGAGAAGATTTACCTTTGAAGATGAAGAGGAAAAGCACTTGGCAATGAGGCAGGAGCTGACGGAGTCTTAAGGAAAAGGAACTGGCTTATGATCCTGTCCTTGCCCTTAGTATGTGTGTGGCGGGCATTTTTTCTTATTTTGTATGTTTTTTCAGAAAGTGTTTTTTTTTTCTAGCTGGCGAACACTGGACAAGTGCTCACTAAGTAGTGCATCCTTTAGTGTTCAAGTCAGGTGTAGCCAGATGTTTTTGATAATCTTGACGCTGCTTGCCCTTCCGCGTGGCGTTTTTTTGTCATCGACGCCCTGATAAGAAGGTAAATCGAATGTTTATGAGCGAATGCCTCCGCAAAAATAAAGGCAGGATGACGCATGCGACAATAACGCGTTATGGCATCTTCAACACGAATGATAACGGCATCTGCTGAGTTGTACTGATTGGGTAAATATTCAACAATAGAAGTTTCAATGGGCACAAAGGTGTTTGTAGTGCACGTGGACGTTGAACTGTTTTGTTCCGTCCTATAGTACTCGATTAGCTAGTAACTCGTTCCTTTTACGAACGCAGCAGTTCTGACAGTATATTATACATATTAATCCAAGTATTATTCCAGTGCTTATGGGCATGGTACCTGTTTTTAGTATGCTCTGGTAGAACACCGACGCCAAGAAAATGTTTAATAGAAAAAAAATGGCTTCGACATTATAGTCAATTGGATAGTGAGTCATTTACTTGTTTAGCAGACTGTTTGTATGAGCAAAGCCAATCGACAGGAGTGCACCTCTGCCATTTAATTGACATTATATAAGTATAGCATCGTGCTTTTTGGATATTCATGTTATCGCGCATCTAATAGAGGACGTGAGAAGTTGTGTACGAATTCCATAGGTACCAGACCACAGACATTGGGCATCCGACAATTTCGTTGGGTTCAGCCCAACTCGCTCCTGCCAGCACGTCGAACTCACTGAGAATATGACTCTGTCGTCCAATTAACGAAGTAAACATCAGCAGCTAAGCTGATTTCTGCTGCCTTTCCTACTTCCTATTAATCTATAGAGCTTAAGGCCCGAAGCTAATTTATATTCTATAATCGCTCCGACTGAAACGGATTGATTTTATGGAAATACTGATTCTTTGCCCTCGGAACAAGACAGCACGTTTGAGCTGTAAGTAGCTAGAGCATTTGGGTAACAAGAAGACGATACGCCCAGACACCCAGCATGACTAAAACGAAGCAGATGAATGTGCCGCTACAATCTGGAATGGCCGAGAATGAATCAGAGATCATGACGGCCACGTAATGAGCTTATCCCAGTGTTAATGGCTGGCCACGTTTCATTCGACAACGGAAAAGTAGTGAATTTAGCCAGGTTGTCGGTCGCATGTACAGAAGACCTATGGGTGAGTGGCGCCGATTGATTATAATGCGAACGAAGAAAGGCGTTTACCCATTATTGTAGAACTGAGAAAGGCTAAGCAAAAACCTAGTGGAAAACAAGGATGTACACAAGCGAAAATTGACATCGCGACACTCGTACGATTACAGTATACGACGCAACATAATATAGCTGCTACAATAGCTATCATAGTTCCTACATTTAATCTAACCGTTTAACATGACGACGACGACGACGACGACTGGCGGAATTTTCGCCTCAAAAACTTCCCTTCAAGCAACGGCCGTCTAGCGAAGATCGCCAAGTTTGATCTCGGCCGGAACGCGTAGGGGCTAGAAACGTGTAAGTAAGTGTTCTTCAATCTGCCCATTATTCAATGTTTGCTAACGCGTTAAACGCGCTACGGTTAGTATATGGAACATACTACGAACGTTTGGGCATCGAGTTAGGTAGAGAACCGTTTGATTCCAGTAACAATGTTGTCACTGTCATAATGTTTGCTATGAGTTCTATTCAGATTTGCATACATAGCATGAAGCGCTGTTCCGTTGCAATCGTATAAAAATTCCACTTTGATGGATGACTGGTCTTCAGTGGCTGGGAGAGGCTCGCTAGACCGAGCCACCGAAGACGTATTGCGGACAATTATGTTGGGTGTACAGATGTTATTGTGCCGAATCGTTTTGTGTAAATATAGATAGAAAAAAAGACAAACTTTACGATGCTAGCAACAATTAAACACGTATAAACAGATATCTTAACGTACGAGTGTAATTAATTAATATTAGTAAGGCGTATTTACTAAGAGCCTCTCCACTGAAATGGAGGGAGTCAAGGGAGCTGATGTATTTTCCTTTAAAAAGAAAATTCTTTTTATTTTTTTAAATTTAAAAATAGAAGTTGACATGACGCGATTCATCAATACCTGGCACATAAACATCTATGTATCCTACTTCCAATAGCGTGTGCTCACCGTATACGAGGTTATCTAACAAATAAAACTTGCCGGTTATTATGGTCGTGTCGAAGGAAATTTGCCCTGTTTTTTTTGATCGATTTTATTCAATATCGCCCACTACTAGTCGGTGCGATTTTCGTTTGTTATTTTTGGCTTTGGACACATTTTTTGGTCGCACCGCCGATACGTTGTGTCAATGCAGAATGCTAGAAAACTATCTCCACCGCATCCAGGGTGGCCATAGTTTATCGCGCATATTTCACCTGTCATCCCCCAGTTGAATACTCCATGGTCGTTAGACGAGTGGCCAACTAGAGGCGACGAGCAGCGAAAAGCTGAAAGATCAGCAGTTGTCAGCAAGACACGTAATACGCAAGATGGGTTTTTGTAGGAACTTTCTCAATTTGCGTTACCTGTCTCATTAGCTGCCAAAATTTCGTGTCTGTGCCCACGTAAAAAAAGAACTCCCCCTGTGCGAAGACATGTTGATCAGAATAAAGCTAAAAATTGTACAGTGATAACTGTGGATATGATTCAAATTGTAATGTTTCCTTGAAATGATTGAAGATCTTTATGCATTGTGAGAAAACCGCATTCACTACTGGAGCTCAGTTTTATCATATCTGTAAATCAATACATCCAATGCAATCTCAAAAAAGCCAACTAATTTATTTTTATTAATTTATTTATATATTTATTTAGCTAATTATGTTCCTTTATCAATGTACCTATAGATTCTTTTGCCTGCAAAAAGGTTTTCCGACCACATATCTCAGCTGAATATTTCGATGCGATCTCACGTACACTTTGAGGAATTGCTGCTTCTTCAAAGTGACAGAGACGTTACGTCACGAAGCTAGAAAAAAAGGCCCAAGGTTCAGAGTCGAGTAACCGGTGTAAGATATCGGAAATACACTTAAATTCGTTGCATTCCAATGCTAAATTGTCCAGCCGGTTACTGTAAGCTATCATGGAAAAAACGGACGAACGGAAATTCGGTGAAGATATTTTCTGTGACGGGTACAGCGCCATCTCGGACAAATACTTGGACTCGTTTAATTGCGTGGCCTCTATTCATGTTTCGAAAAGACACAACCGCGCTCAGACGGCGAGACTTATGTGATAAGATAAAAGGCCAGAGAGGGGCTCTCGCGTCCCAAGACGTCCAGGGTAGTACAGTGGTTAGATTTCGCTAGCTGTGCTTTAAACCGGCGTGCTTTTTGTCCGCCAGGAGAACGTGTTTGACTCTCCGACTCTGAGCTATCCTTAATGCAAATGCAAGTCTGCTACAAAGATCAAGAGGCTGTGCACCACAAAACATATAAGATGAGAAACTTCACGTCATCCCGATTTGACCTTTCAACGATTAGTCACGATTTTTTTTTCCTCATATTTACGCGTTTCAGTTTTCAACGAAAGCGCGCACCTGTGTATAGTCTGGTATCAAAAGATTTATGATTCGATAAAACACAGCAATTATTTATATAATTTATTCATAGCAACCTATTCGAAGTAACTCAGAAACGCCTTTACATTGTTAGTTCAAAAGCTTTCATAGTTCGTATCAAAAGGCCAGCAACTATTTGTATTCTGTGGTGGAGTTTTTATCTTGAAACCTTCTTCCAAGACGGTCGAAAGAAACACTTACTGAAAGACCCATCCATGACCAGTTAGGCAAATTAGATTAGATAAATGAAAATAACATTCATTTTTTCAACATACATTCTAACATAGTATCAAAATTTTATGCACCATGTGTGTTATACGATACCCCATTTACTTCGGCCAGCGCCAATATGTCAGAAAATGTGTAAAACAAATTCGAAATAATGTACTGTTGGTGTATTTTTCAGCTTATTTGTTTGCTTCGCATAGAATCACTTCACAATCCGTACTCCGAGTTAAGCAACCAGCCACATCACAGCTCGGATTCATCACCCCCCTATAATGACTGCCACTAACGAACCATTCGTTTCTCACTCAACAGAAAAAAGGAAGACTATGAATCCAATCCGAACATCAAAAAACGTCGTCTGCTACATTCCACTGATGTCCGATGCCTTTAACAGCAGCTTCGAACGATAGTAGAAACAACTCTGCAACGTCTCGTTGCGGCATCGCCGTCTGATCGGCTAGTCACAGTAGGTTTTCGAGCCCCACCACTCCCCTCATTGAATCAGCTGAGAACGATCATGCTCCGGCGCCTAGTGGTCACAACCAGCGAATCGCTGATGTGTTCACTCCTATATTTGGATTAAGTCGGCTAAAACGAATATACATTACACAGCATAGTGATCTTGGCCCGCTCTGCGATGCTTGTCTTATACTACTCGGTTAGCTGGAGCCCCCACATCGACGACAGCAATGGCAGGGGTGTACTAAGGAGACCGCCTTGCTCCTTCATCATTACGTGATCGTTCTCCGTTAGCCTCCCTTTTGTCTAGACTGCTAAGGCGGCGCTGACACCGTACAACGTATTACTATACGTTCGTGTTTGTGATCCGCCACATATATCAGGATTCGCCAACAGTATAGGTATAACGCTTCTTGCATGGAAGAGCCTTGACTTCAGTGAAAGACTCGCGTGTCACCCTTTTACGTTCGAAAGTCGTTATTCGTGAAGCTAGTCAATTAAGTTCAAGATCAGACTGACATAGGTATCTGTGGCGATCTAATACGGATTTTATGTACGACCAATCAAAAAAGATCGATTGATCGTAAATAGTAAGAGATAGTGGTTCTGAATCGGGTGGCACCCTTGACGTCGATACAAGCGACGCGGTTCATGTAGAGGACAACAAGCATAAAAGGTTATACGCCAGCTGATGATGGCGGCGTATAACCGGTTGGGTTGGATGCAGGTCTATTGTAGAGGCTGCAAAGACCTTAAAACTGCCAAGTACTAACATGTAATCCTGGGTTAACGTTTTCACGATTAAGAATGTGACGAATTATTCTTCATTTGTAGTATTCGAGTATGCCTAAGATACGCCCTTTACTTGGAGCATGAAAAGCTGAGTTTTTGATAACTCCTGGCAAAATTTATTCGAACTACGGTATTTAGAGGGTATGACGTCAAAGGTCCGTGGGCATGCCCCTAGTAGGCTGTAGTGGTAACGGGGGTACCCAGTAAACTCGCTAAACTTTTTTGTACGTTTTTCTCTATTCTATAGTTCCTCTTTTGTCGCGTCAAATGATAGAGATTATTTTCATACCGCGTTTGCACAATCACTTAAGTTTAAGCTTTTCGTTTTCTTTTAAAGTGTTTGTTTTTTTTTTTGTATTACTCTATTCATAAATGCGCATAATTGGCATTTTTAATAGGCAAAAACGTTGTTATTATTTATTTCAAGTACAGCTTGATTATTTCTTGAAAATTATTTCTAAAAAAACTAATTTTTTTTATTATGTTTACCACCGGACGGTTCATACCGGAAATTTAGGACGCTCGACTTTATTTTGATTATAAAAACGACGGAGTGTAAGGTACATGTTTCTTTAAATTTTAAAATATTACTAAACTAGGTACGTGCCATTATGAATAACGACATGCGAGCTATTGTTACAAATTATCTTTGTGTTTATCGATTAAAATTAAATTAGCATCATTTAGGAAGATCTGCAGGGACCGGAACAGATAACAGTCCGATGGTGCAAGATCCAGGCTATATGGCGGACGCATTGAATTTTCTAGTCCAAGTTCTCTCAACTTTTGTGAGGATGTTAAAGATGCACATGAACTGTCATTGCCGTGATGGAAGACGAGGCCTTTTCTGTCTGCCTTATTTTTCAGTCGATTTTTCTTAATGGCATGTTGTTGACAGTAGAGGTCCTAATCAATCGGTTTGCTAGATGAATACGCGATTCCTTTTCAATTTCAATAAACATATAATATCATCTGCTTTAGCGTGAACCTGAACTTTGTCACAAATCGTAGAATACATCTTTTCAATTCTTTTTTTTTATTTGCGCACTGGTGTCGTATAGGATCCACTCTTCATCGCCCGTTATCAGCTCGCTCATCGGTCAAATGGCTCGATTTTGGTGCGTTTCTGTGAAACTTTGCCCGAGGAAATATAATGGAATAAGTTATTTTTTGTCAGTTTATGAAGTATCCAAACATCAAGCTTTTTTGTAGCCAACTTTTTTTGAGAGCTTCGAAGCTGTCTGATAGTGGGTATTTTTTTTTCACTGGCGGTATCGTGGCTACTTACGTGCTGGTCTGCTCAACTTTCGCAATATGTTCTTCAGCTTTTTCTGTAATTGACCAATTACTACGAGGAGCATTTCTCATATCGAACTTTTCAAACGATCGAACCATGTTTCGGATAATGCACATTGACCATAAACGACTCATAGTATCTGAACTATGTGGTCTTAAAGTCGGCTAGCTCAAAAAACCGTCAATATTTCTTCAACAGCTGAATATGCAGTTACGTGCAGCTCGCATATGTACTGCTATAGGATTCGTGGCGTAGAGCTTAGCGTCAGGAGTGCGCGATAGATACGGAACAAAGCTACTTTCTTCGATGGCGCCAGCCGTCACGATGCCAGAGGGCTCGAGTGTGCTGTACGTCTTGTTCAATTTGTTTGTCCTTTGCAATGGTCCGGCTCTCAAGAGGCGCCCTGGACAACAATATCTACGTGGATAGGCAACATTACAATAGTTCTTAAGAAACAAACAAAATGCGAGGGTGATTCGCTGACAAAATGAATAAACTGAATACAACGATCACTCAAAAAGTTCACATTTTTCACGAAGCACAAGATAAAAGTACACAAACTACCATATCTGAAGTTCTTTCGTTGTTGGCGGCGCACGTAAGTAGCGACTCATCAGTTATATGGCTGTATGCTTTCAGTGACTGGCATTAAATAGTCATCTCCATATAACCTGTTGATTCTCATATGGTATTTACTAACTAGCCTTTGTCTGGAGAGCCTCACCGTGAAGATGTGCGCGGTATCGCCAATTTTGTATTAGCCTAATGCTAGACAAACTATTTAGATGCGCGAACGATGTGATCGTCAACTAGAACCTTTCTTTCAGAGTCTTCGTAAAACTGCTTGTCTATTTCTCATCACGCATGACAGGCCAGTGCTTAAGCTACGAGCATCTTGTTGACCTACGCGCGCCTTTGACACTAGTCTTTGGAGCTACACCAAAGTAGCTCTCTGACATCGATTTTATCCTGCTCCATACCGCGTTACCATTACTAGCTGTTTCTGTCGGCGTTAGTTTACTATATAATAGATAGGACGATAGGAAGGTGTGATCGTAAGCTTTCTACATTCGTTATTGCAGACTATGCACGTTCATAGGCATAAAAAATCCGTATCTCGTAATACATTGCGTAAACATTCTATGGGTGCTCCCTGCTTGTATTAGCTCTGCCTGTGTATATCCGCGTAAGCATTTGTTTTTCAATTGACGCGAGCCAACATCCATAAACATCGCTCGAAGTCAGCGCTCTGCATGAACTACTAATTATATATATATTTACTTAAGAATCCAGTATATTTGAGAGATGGCTTCTGGCAAGAACGGTTGTGCTCTTCGTGCCGTTATTATTTCTACTGTTATGGTCATTATTACAATTATACGTCGGTGAGCGATAATGCTATTTATGCAAACCATTAACGAGAACGGTTCTTATGTGTGTGTACGTGCGGCTCGTATGCGTGTACGTGCATTGAATGTTATTTATTGGTACGTAAATTATGACCTGATGATTCTTAGGCTATGGATTCAATGACTATGGCCTACGCTTCTGCGACTCAATAAACGTCTTTGTACAGCGTTTCTCATACACAGTACGTTTTAGGGTGTACGTCATGGGGTGTATCGAAAAGCAAATTCGATTGAATCAATTATAAATAGTTTGCCTAATAAAGCATTTTTTAGGATATACTGATTAAATCGATAACCGTCTCTGTTAGTAGCCTTTAAAGCGATGGTTTGCGACCTTGGCGAACAAAACTCAAAATATCAAACTCGGCCGTTTCGATAGTGATAAACTTATTTTCTTATAAAAAAAAAAAGGTGTCTTTTCTTTATGGTACTTTAGCATATTATACTTTCTGTAAGTCGTTCATTGTTAAGTGCTTCGAACGAAAGTGTTTGATAGGTTGCTAAGTATGTAATCTCTGCCGTGTAAATAGGTCTCGACGAAATTGTGCATCTATAATATTCTCGTACTGTTTAACAAGCATCTAACCCAATAAAATAATATTTATAGTCAGTAAGAACAGTATATCATTGCAAAACTGTGCATAAGTCCGTGGAAAAATTTTATCGTAATGCCATTAGGTATATTACTCGTCAGATGTCCGCATTATCGACGGGTCATCTCCGTACTATAATTTTTAGCGGAAAATTTGCTACGGAATATTTTTCTGTTTGTTCTCCTTTGTTATGATAACGAATGAAAATTCCCGCTTGGTTTAATTCTTAATAAAATACATCTTCAAGTTCGTTCAAGCGTCTGGTTGATTGGTGCGCTCTTTTGGTTGTCAGCAGCTGCTTGAAGCGCTCCAAGTTTCCGGCCCTTTTGTTACATTTGATCTCATCACCAGCAGCTCCCGTAAACGAGTGTGCTCGAGACATGCTCGACATATTCTGATTTATACCATCAAAAACACAGAGCGAAGGAAAAGGAACGAAGGTAAAAACAGAAAATCAATTGTAAGCTCAAAGCTTTGCGGAAGTAAACCGTGTACGGTTTTTTTTTTGGCCTATCCGCCCTATGTGCCCGCCCTATTGTGTGCTGTGCTACGTGGCAGCCTTCAAAAAGACACAACAAAGATGTCCATCCATTGAGTTATCTGTCTATTCCTTTACCCGTTTATAAACAGGTCATACCTTCCTTGTTTTTACTATATGCAATAAACAGTTTTTTTTTTATATGCAATAAATAGTTTTTACTATATGCTTAAAAAGTGAAATATTATTCAAATATTAGGTGTATTATCTTTGGTGGCTTTTATTCGTGCGTCAAGTTACAATTTTGTTTGAAAACGCTTAACAATATGACTCCATTTGGCTGAATATAGAGTCTCTCTTCGGAGCCTACCTAACACGAGTCTGTTTGAGGCGCGCTCCGTTTATTGATATCGCAAAACGGATGTAAATCTGTCTGTGTCAGTTATCTGTTGTTGTTTTTTCTTTTTCTAGCTAACTTGTAGCGGCACAAGGATAAGTTTTCCGCAAAAAATTATTACCTAAATTCTTTTGGTTGGGTTCCTTATGAGAAGGCTGGTAATTTATTGAACCGCAATGTGCGAAAACGGTGTCTTGTTGAATGACTTGGGACATAGTGGTAACAATGCCTTAAAGTAAGTCAAATGATGAGAAATATTGTGTTTGTTTTCCTTTCATTCAGTGAGCAATATTACTTGACAAAACATGTTTCGCATTGACACATCTTAGCGATAGACGTCAAATTACGTCGACGTATCTGTGTTCAACAGATTTCAAACAAATTTAGGTTATTCTGGGTTGCTAGTATGTCTTGATATGATCATTCATGTAATCGGGTAAGAAATACGGGCTGTATACAAGATTTTTTTTACCTCGGTTAAGTTTCGGGGTATCTATCTCAAATTGGTACTTTTTTCAGGATTACTTAAGGCAAGCGTATAGGTAGATTTCTAGACCATTTGACATTTGCACATTGGCCGCATCCTATAGAGGACCTACCGATTAGGTTCCAGGTCAAAATAATCCATTGTACGACACGATCCTGGTTTTCTGTTAATGATATATGTGTAACTGTAAATAAACCATTTGAAAATATTTTTTAGCTTGTAGTTTTTAACATACTGATTCTAAGGTACATTTACCGAGTGGATGCCAGGTAACTTAATCGCCTGGCCATAACCTATCCGTTCTTCAAGATTTGTTATTGCAAGACTCTACGAGCTGTAGAGCATAACGTGAATAGCTAAGTGTTTCCAGCAGCCGGTTCGTTTGTGTACAGACGTTTCGTGCAAAAGTGTATGTACGTTCAATTTTTAAGATCACCTCATATGTTTTCAAGCAAACACTTTGTCACAGATTTTCAGAGATTTCTCATATTGGCAGTACGCCTTATACGACGTTATCATAATAATGTTTATAGTAGAATAAATACAAATTGTTACTTTCTGCAAAAATCGATCTTCTGCTGATTTTTATTATGTAAACACAGAGGATTAGCGCATTTGCTTTAATACAACAGACTCATTAGCCTATAAACCCGCACGCGTTCATCTGCAGGTTGTTTATCCACGGTGTATTTGCGTATCTATTTCATAAAATCACCGCTATTTTATTACGTATTATCCGATTTAATTGCGTATACTATTATTATGGGCAATGGCATTGTGGGAGATAAACTCCGCCCTACCCCGCGTAGCAGAACGCGACCGATAGGCTTTAAGCGTAGGCTAGATAAGGCCTTTGCAATGAAAAAAGATGATGTGCCAAAGCGCCTTTCCTTCTGATTCTTATCGTGATAAGGTGTCGTGGTGAGGTTTATTTCTCGTAATTGGGAGGATGATGTTTGTCGAAGGTAATATCGTTTGAGGTTTTTTTTCTTCTGAAAACGATGGTGACATTTGTGATTGGCTAATAGCTTGGGACCTATGTTCCGGAAACGACGCGTCTGATTAAAAACGGTACGCACTGAATGAATATTATTATTTCCAGTTAAGGGTGCGATATAGTATACGTTTAATAAGAAAATAGACGCAAAACTTTCATGGTGGTGCTATCCTGGATATTACGAACCCGTTTATACTTAGTACAATTCAGCTTTCCATAATGAGGACACAGCATAACTATACAAATTGCATTGGTGTGACGTATGCCAGCCTATGGATTGCATTCTGGCTCAAATCAATGTCAACTTCCATTAGTCTGTCGCTAATAGATAGTGTGATTTTTTATACAATAAAATTTATCGTACAAGAATAGCTGTTGCAAAAAAGAACGGATCACTACCTACAAAAGCCACAAACGTTAAATGAAAGGAAATTTTAATAATAACAAATAAGAAAAAAAAATGTTGATGCGCATTCCATCTATTTTTTTTTTGCTTGCTCGTCGTTTTTACCTGTCACCATGTCCTTCTCGAATGAACCATTACCTCAGTATCGTCGTATTACTTTATTGAAAGTCTTACAAATATATTATAAAAAGTGACGAAATTGTGTGAACGCCCCATCAGCTTAATCCTTCGCGCTTAATCATTATGTAAATGTTGTCGAAACAGGTTGAAAACATCCTTTCGACACCTTTTTACGATTACAACCCCACACACAGGCTCAAGGCTGAGGACAACAACAATGATAATGATGTACTGAATGTATTCCGCCGACATACAGCATCGAAACCAGTTGAAGCCTTATAGTCTACCTGTTCGTGTTCGCTGTTTTCCCGCCGCTTTGTCAAAAGGCAGCAGGAATCAACCAAAGAAGGCAGCTGAATACCACCGTCACCGCCTGACTATCAGTGTGCTGACATGGGATCGATTATACTTATGGAGCTCGATGCTTCGTGCCACCTTCGTCGACCAAAAACAAATCAGCTACTAACTGGTTGTCGCCATTGAGCAGATTATTAACAACTGCTCCGTTTCGCGTGGCCATTGGCCGAGTTGGCATAGAGCCTCAAAAGATGCACTGATTCGCGATAGGAGGCGCTGCGCTCGCCATTTCTTACGACTATTAATGGACGTTTATGTGTATGATACGCTATTTCCCATCGATACACTAGACGCCGGGAAATAAAAACATGTATGTAAGGGGTGTGACGGCCTTCGACGGAACACTGCATCATAAATAATTGGCCAAAGAGAATGACAGCAGTAAAAATAGCGTGACAGGTGTAGTGCCAATGCTCATTAAAAAATTCCACCGTTATCGACGCCTAGAGAAAGCCAGACATTTTGCCCTATCGACGTTGTGCTACTACAAGACATGAACTATATAAGGACCTTACCAAATATCAATAATTTCTTTTTGTGGATTTGGGTCAATTACGTTTGTTATTGTATTGGCTGTTTACTCTAATTGATTTCCTCGCGTTTGAAGGACCTTACGATAGGCGAATGCAAGGCAACATTTTTCTGCTGATTTACTATTGCTAACGCATAGGCATATTAAAAGCACAAAAGTAACTACCGCTAATTTTATAGTATCTATTCTAGATAGTAATATATTTTATAATTGGTTAATTTTCATATTATTATTATTATTGCATATTAGACTATTTAGCGGAAAATCTTAATGACGGGAGTCACATCCAAGTGCGTATTTCTAGATCATAAAATATCAGTAAACAAAATATATATTTATACTTACTTGCGTCTGACTTTGTTTACTTATTTCGGTACGAAATAATTTTGAAACTCTAACCTGGGCATATATCCCGCTCGATAAAGGCGCGACTAGTTAGGTACTTCCACGTTGGAACTGATTGGCGCGGGCAATCAACAAAACTTACGCTTTCGTTAAATTTCCCCATACGAACCGAAGAGACTGATCGACAATTAATAGTTCTATTTATTATAAAAATAACTATTTTATATGACGTTTCATCACGTCGCATCAGTTTTTCTGGGCTGCTATTGCTGATCCGAAATAAAATAGGTGCTTTGTTTCATGCTGAGAATTCATTTGTAATGACTCAAAACTTCAGTGACTCGTATGTGCGTGAAAAGTCAGTCTGACGTAGCCTACAGGTAATTTCGTCACACTAGAAAATCAATGACCAAACGCTGTCAAGCACGTCATCGTTGGATAGGCCGTTCTCAGGAGATTTTAATAATCTATGACGCCTTCTACGCAGCAGAAGTTCGCAAATGGATCTGATATTGGAAAAGCAACTATCATCGCAAATGTACGGAGTACAGATTATATTGGAACATTCTTTTATTGTGTTGAATTTGTACGACGAACACCCAGTTAGTAGCGTAGAAGAAATAAACCCGACCTAAGACGACAGGCAGGTAGCGTTGTATTAAAAAATCAAACACAAGAGATTCCTGTAGCGTCTTGAACGCCTCTAATCGATAGAGGCAACGCTTATCGTGGTAGGTTTGAGGAAGGCAAATGGAACGGTAAAAGGTTCCATTATGTCGTTACGCTTCGTAGATGATCCACAAAGAGCAGCCTAAGGCACACTGACAGTAATCGTTAATTGTAATATTCTTGACTATGTCAGTATATCAACATGTTAGTTACGCGGCACGACGACAAATGCTGTACTGCGAACCTTGAAACGGGTTATTATTAACCCAAGAAAAAGTGGCACGCATAACGATTCTCTGAGCCTTATTAGCGCCACTTCCGCTCGTTCCCGATAGCCGTAAAATGTGAATATCATACAAGATCAGGCTTAGAGTTATTAGGACGACAAACTCAGTGGCACCTTGAGTGTAAAACATTTAGGTCGGCATCGAACAAAAACAAATCACGATACTACGATGTGTTTGTCCCTACAATTTTGGCGCGGTAACGAGATGTTTTCCTATAACGTATAGAGGCGGCAAGTAGTCTGATGACAGACACTTTCGTTTTGTGCCGGGAACCAGCCGTGTGAAACAATGCCTGATAGCTTAATAATAAAATTTAGTTATTTATGCTTCGAGATCCCTAGGAAGATTCCTTGTGTAAGTTCGTGCACGCTTCTGCACAACTCGATATCTCTGCTACACTATCACATATGACGCGAAATATTGGGCAGGGTCCCGGCCAAACAACATCATTCGCCAGACTCTAGACGGCACATTGCCCCTTCCACAGAATATTTAGGGCTTAAACACGACCTAGCGCCATAACTGACTGTGCTCATAATCTTCAATAATCTTGCCAGTAGAATTCCATTTGCTCCGTTCTTCGAGCTTTGGAGTAGTGCGCTTGTATCTACTATGGTAAAAGTTCGATTGCGTAAAACTCCACCGTCATCGATTTTCGAGCTGTTGAACAACGGGCTTATCTTGGTCTTTCACAACTTACGACATATTTCAGTATAACCTGGATGCTTGCTCACAAATTTACTGCGCCGTACCCGGGCTACTTGTGCCTTTTCAGGTACGTAAATCTGCGATGATGGATTGAAAGTGTTCTGCCTTCAATCGAGTAAGTCGACTGAGCCCTTAAGTGTACTAACATAGTTTCGAACCGAAAAATCAAGTTACCAAAAAAGTTCTTGGCGCAAAGTTCCGGAGCAGCCCATGGTCACACCTGGTCGTTAGCTTTATATAATTAATTAATATTATTTACAAGAATGCATTTACCATTTTATTTCTTTCTCGCCGTTCGACCTTGTTTTGCATTTATACGGCCGTTTCGCTATCTAATTATTTGGCTCGTGGCGTATGTATGTATGTATGTGTGTGTATGTATTTGCGTTTGTTTGTGTATGACATGAAAATGTTATTGTCATACTATTTGAAGAAGCGAGCCACTAGGTATAACTATATGCACTGTTGAATGTAAATGAATGGCTAAGCGTAGCACGGTCGACAATGTATGAATAATAGATTACGGGTCGCTCAGGACAACGCTGCCAGGGACTAAGACTTGAACCCTGCTCTGTAAATTTCAATGCGAATATATAGAAGGTGAAAATTAAAGCGGTCTATTTATCGAAAGACAGTCAGCCTTGATTAAGCGAGATGGAGACCTGCCTGTTACCAATAGTCTCCAGGAGAATTCACACTTGAAGCTTTCGAGAGAAAAACTTGCTATTTGTATCTACGATTTCGATGATCGAATATTCTGCTTAGTGAGGGCTTGTATTCCTGGCAGGCACATCATCGCCTCGAAAATCTACAAGAGCAAATAGGCTGTTTTTCCCAAAATGCTTAAAAGTGTTTCCACCTCGAGAAAAATGAGAAACTTGATTTTTCGTTAGTGATATGTGCTGCGTATCTGGGTAGCTGAACACCCAGTCAAATGAGGTCCAACAAATAGGGGACTTCGCGAAAGACAATATGCTGGCTACCTTTCGGCTAAAAATGACAAGCACTAATTGGCGTTTTAGTTCTAATCAACGTCGGTGCCCTTCCGATACAAATGCGTTCAGTAGTTAATTGCGAGTATATTCGAAATGTAGAGATAAGTATTTACTGAGTGCCCTGGTGTAAAAACTGAGGCAAGATTGAAGGACGCGCAGCTTCCTGGCATGGACCTGACAGGGAACTTGTGAAACATATGATTGTTATCGATTCGAAATTTCATCTTCGGATTTTGAATTACGCAGAAGCAGATGTACCATGGAAACATGTTCAGCTATCGAAGGAGTTACTCGAGGAGTCCCGCTTCAGATGCCTATAAGGTTTTAACAAACTATTGGAGGAAAAACTCGCCAATATGAAAAACCAGACTCGAGGATACCGTGGTGCTTCCGCTTAGAAGTTGCGTATCGAAACAGGATTTCAGTCGATCAATCGTTAGCGAATTCGCCACCTCGCTTTTAATGGCATTTAGTTAATTTCAGATGGACTAGACAAAGCAGAACAAACATTTTGTTACGGACGACTGTGCATCAATACGGAGAATTTGCAAATACATCATACTGTATTACTGCAACGATACAGACCCGACGAAACCTCATGTCTCGGACGCGTTTATACCGTCGTGACAGCACATTTTACTTGCTATCAGAGACGTGAGCAAGTCACGTAATGCTAGTCTTGTTTGCGCTCCTACTCTGTACGCTAGTTGTATTGCTACTTCAGACCACGTTAGTGCAGGAAGTGATCGCCTTCAGATATTGAACTCGAAATAGTTACTGGAATTGGAAAGTATATGGAAAATTGGAAGATATAGTACGTGGAGTGAAATTGTGTGATATTTTACACACGCTGGAATGGACCGGGGTTATCAAAATTAGAATTCGATTAAGCATCGTAAACAGCACCGCGCTGTCAATTTTGTCATGAGGTTGAAATAGGCCTTTCTTTTTTAATTCGACTCTATCAATATAAGAAAATGACGATAAGAAAAATCGCCTGACTGACGACAAATGGCGTATTATTCGCCCAATGCTTTCGACTTTTAGCTAGGATTAAGCAACTAGTATAGATTCTTTTTAAGCTCCTGCCTGGACGGTTTAATTTAGCGTTCCCATTAACAAATCTCATCGTCAGCCTGACCGTCACCCGTCGTTCATCAAGTAGTTAAAAATACTTTCATTCGCTGCTTTGTGCAAGTTCCAACTAATGAAAACCGTTTTACGCAGTGTCATTTCAGCCGCTTTGGTTATTTCATTTTTTTCCTTTTTAATCCGAGTTTACTTCTGAATCAATTGAGCCTAGCAAAACGCTCTGGCAATTCATATGGGAAACAGACACGAGCATCATACGTCGAACTGTACCATAACCATTTAGTTGAAAAAATGTTCTGTCGATACTAAATTATTGCAGACACGGCCTCAAACTCCACTAAACATTGTACAAAAACGTTATGTCATATATGAAAGTTCGAGTCTGTAGGGGCTCACGGAAGCAGAAATCGATCTGAAAATACATTCTTTAACATAAACATCGAAAGCTTGTGCCAGTGAAGTACCTTTTCTTTTTCTTATTATATAATATATATATATATATATATATTATTAAGATTGCGACGCAAGTTCGTTGCCCGCTAACCTGCCACGAGGACTACGAGCCAGCAAGACTACGGGCTGGAAAGCCGAGAGCCCAGGAAGGGCTCACTAAAATTTTGAGTGTTCCGACGATTCTTATGAATTAATTTGACTTGAAGCCCGTATTCTGCAAACATCATTTTTTAGCAAAACGATCCGCCTTTATATTTTATTAACTGTTATGTTAACGTTTGCCACGTAGAGCTTATCCTGATGTTGTGTGCGCGCTAAAACAGCTCAATAATGAAATACTTCGTTTACTTTTCAATGAAGAAGTATAGAAGTAATGAAGTAATCGATAACAGGAATGTAAAGAAATCGCTTTGTCACACTGAAGAAAATCACACTGAAAGCACTCAGATTGCGTCCATGCGGGTATATGAGGTATCACACATTAGCCGCTAATGCTAGAGAACCACATTAATTTTACACGAACTGATACGTGAGATAAAAGTACTACCGGTTTCCTTGTGAGAGGTGATTTGCTATTCGAGGAAGATCCCAGTAAGTCACGAGACTTGAATTGGCCCTCGAATGTCGTCGCGAAATCAGAAAGACCGAATTCTATATACTCAAAGAGTATACCCTTCGTCGTAAGCCACTGTGTTTCATAGACACAATTTCATTACAGCCTTAGGAAAAATGTTCTGTGCTCGATTTCCGTAGTGCGCTTATCTAGTCTTCAAATCAATATATTCAAAGTACGCTCATTTATATACTTCACATGTCCCTATCAAGCGCATAGATTGTATTAACCGCATTTTTGTAATTTACATTTTTTACATATCTAAAAATTACATTTTTTTCATTGTACGCCTAAATTAAACGAATTATTGCAGACTTCATGGACTCGAAATATATCTCTAGGTAAAATATCATATTAGCCACTGTAATTGCAGTAAGTAATCAATATCATACATCTCAACTAATTATTTTCATCATATCACAATTTTCCCGCCCGATGGAGACGCAATATTTGGTCTATGTAAAGTATGCAACGCTAAGAGCAGATTAATGGGACAGTAGTAGATAACCCTACGGACGAGGCAAAAGGCTTCTATCGATTACTGAAGAGGGAAAGCCCTTATCGCCGTAAAATGACGTACGCTGAAGGTTTATTTCGGTAAAATTTAACCAGATGTTTATTATTTAGTGAATGGGTACTACGGGAGACACTCGATTTATATAACTAACAGAACTGGCGTAAGTGGGTCACCCCAGACAACATTTCAGTAGACAAAGTAAATAACATCTCGATATGTTTGCAAGGGAGTACTTACCGCAGTTCGGATAATTAGTTGCAGAACGAGTAGCTCTGATCTACGTTCTCCTAAAATGGGTTTCTTCGATGCAGGTCGTTTAGCAACTGCTTGCATGCACAGGAGCGTGTTGAGTCCTCGAGAACAATGATTTTCCATAGAAGTTATTTTTACTCGATCATTCAGATAGCGTTTGAATACGCTATGTGTCAACTAGAAAGAAAATTGGCTTAAGGCAACTTTGCCGGCTTCGCCTCAGACAAAACATTCTTGAAATAAAAAACAGCAATCTGGATGGTATCTTACAGAATTGCGCAGAATTCTATAATAAATTTCCGCCTTCGCTGATGCATGAGCTTACTAAGCCCATTGATAAACAAAATGGTGATTTTTACGTCTATCTTTCTAGAGATATTTGTTGAGAAATCAAGTGATATTCTAACAACAATAGAATAGAGATAAGTTTACAGTTGATACAGATTACCCTAAAATTTCCAATATACTTTTTTCGAAGCAAATGACCAGCATCTTTTTTCCAATTGTAGGTTTATATGTCATCTAAATGCAAATCTGCTTCTCCCACCTTTCGTCGAAATGAGAGGTATTTCCGGCAATCAGCTGCCAAAAAATTCAATACACCTTCTGGCTTCGTTGGTCATACCTTTATATTATTCAGTGAGCTATTAAAAGCTAAATCTTTTCTCATAGAACTACCACCGTAATTTGCTTTCAAGCATTTAGGGGGTATCAGCGCTGAAGGGTTTCACTTCCTACAAAACCAAAAAATATATCTAACAAAAAACGTTTCACGCTCCGTACTGCAATTAAACATTGCTTCACACCCACTAATAAAGGTATTCGTGAAAGAAGGATTTGTTAATTGCTTTATCACTCAGCACCAAAACACTGAATAATAAAGTGTCCTGAACCACATTGTCATGTGGAATTTATTACTAATTGATATAGAACATATAATTAAGTTCATTTGGTGAACCTATTCACACATACTAATAAATATTAGGGGTATTACTAGAAATGTCGAATAGGCTTGTTATGTAGGACCGAAAAAATTTCCAAAGCAATTAGCGACTTGCGACTTCTACCCTGTGACTCATTGTTCTTCTTTGCCAAAATGGATAATATCGCAGCCGACAAGGATTTGTGATAACATAACATTGCAAAATCGTTCGTAGCTAATGGTTCTAACGACATTCTTCCGTAACCTCAATGATAAGTAAGATATTCCTATAGAAATTTATTTTTATTTGTTTCTGACATTTTAATTAGATGGCACTATCTAAAATACTTTAGCGTATCAGACATAGAGACCCTGAGCATTTTGAAGTAATCTGTCTCCCGAGATAACTTGCGGCGTTAATTGTATGAACATGAACCAGATCACATTTATATATATATATATATATATATATAGAAAAGTGCTTCAGATGCATCAGGGAACCTTGCTCTAAAATGACGTCACTTTACGAACGTAAAGCGACAGCGAGAAATATACACTACGTACTTTATGTATATTGTAGTGTCAACTAAAAGAATTTCAGGTTTAAGTGTAAACTATTTGCCTCCGATGTTTCTAATAAATTCTAATGTAGCAAGCATACCTATGGATAAAGTAGCCAAGATACTTACTCCATTGTTTAATGTAGATATACAATAGATTCAATGTAACATATTTCTAAGCAGTAAAACAGGAGATATGCTTTGTTCATGATGTTACCAACAAGCACTTATATAAGCACCTATATGGTTTTATGATCATTATTGAAAACTGTTTTATAAGTGTATTTCGCGCTCGTCATAAATGGATTTTGGCGCCTGGCTTTGGCTGTATTCTGGACGGCTAGTTGGAGCGTTTAATGTTCAGCAATTTCGATATATGCTTCTGACGACAAGAAAATGAAGTAAATTTTACTTTACTAATGCTTTCTTATCTGATATAGGGACACAAACACACGTTGACCCATGGAACAACTGAGACTCTTGAATTTTATCGCAGCAACCATTCTAGATAGTGAGTCTAGTTTACGATTTAGAGACACAGAAATATCGAATGTTCAACTAAATAAAAAATTTTACTAGAAACATCTAAGGAGTAACCACTTCGAGCGACGCAGGATGCCTATTGAAGTCTGAGACTTTTTATTTATTGAAACTATTCATTAGTTAGCATGTATCTCTGAATAGATGTGTCCTTGACATATAGCGGTGTGTCATGCCACTTGGACATGTCATGGAGTGAAAACATCAGATGTGATGTTTGCATGTGAACCGATTCCGGATTACGCTAAATGGCAGTGAATTAAAGAACAGACGTACGTACCGATTTCAATATAAACAGCTGCAATATGTTTCCCTGTTCTATTTTACCGTACCAATACAAATTATTTTTAGCTACTAGTATATTACTGTATAATGTCTACAGTATTATAGCATTGGAAGGGACTTCTCCACCTTAAGAATGTCAGCCTGCTTCAGCGCTACAATGCTATTGTGCCTTGTCAAAAAAACAGCAAGTATCCACACTATCAAAAATAGAACTGAAATAGAAATGCTGCAATCAGCAAAAATAGGCAACCTCAACTTCAAACAGCTTCTCAGTTGTGGTAAGATTTAATTATTGAAGATTTAATTATTATATCTACTTTCTCATTATCACAAATGTTGTCATTAGGTCGTTCCTATTGCCACTATATTGATAGCCTTCTTATCGTCTGCCTCGGGGTATTTCGTTAAATAAGTAATATAGTTAGTACAATTCATTGTCAGAATAAAAATTAATAACGTAGATTCAAATGAGATTGATTGTCCTGGATGATAAAGGTCTTCCGAAATTTCCACGCACCTCTTGTAAGACCGTAACATCTCCATATTTGAGCTCTACGTCCGGTATTGCCGTTAGGCATTCCAACAAACGGCTGACTGGCTTTCATCACGAAACGAATTTCTCAAGCCCGGATCACAACGTGTCCCTAACATTAGCAGGCAAATACGTTACCCACTAGGCTATCACGAGGACGCCATCACCATAACGTCTAAGTGTTTGATAGTAGAGCACTAGCTATTCGAATACATTTTCTGCTTTTTGTCGAACCGAATTAAATCAATACTTCACGACAGAGCTGAACTTCAAGAGCTGAAGCATGTTAAGCTATTTCTAGCAAGTAACCTGCACTTCGAGAGTTACGGTTGAACATGCTGTATCTCTGTACGTGACGTATAGAGTGTGCTGACAAGGAACGGAGCTGGCGGCGCCCCCTAAAATCACAGTGCCAAACTCTGCGCTAAGGTATAGGGAAGTAAAAGATTACTGCTGGGCGTTTCGAAGACGGGGGCCGTGTGGAAAACAGAGGCACAGGAAGGCTTGGGCGCGCCACCAAGCGCGTAGATAGCGTGAAATAAAAAGAGATCACAATCGCGTATGGTAAGTAGTAATGTTTTCTGTCAATCCGTATACGCCTCTACATACCGAAAAAATATATTTGCACAATCACAAAATAGCCTCCCTTTCGACAGGTCGAATTAGCAGAAACTCCGTAATAAAAATTAAGCTAAAATTACACAAAAATTTACGTATTCAGTGAACCAATAGAGTTAGGCTGGCGATTAGCTCGTACCCCGGTACCTGTCAATAAAATAGTGCTGTCATCGGTACTCGTTTCAAGGCTAGTGCTACTAATAGTGCATATTGCAGTTTGAAGTTTAAATATTTAGAAGTACGAATCGGTCTTCGACAGCTAACCTGTACGTCTGGTGTTTTACGACGGGGTGCTTCGTATTATTTGGCTATGCTTGTACTTCTAACCGGCCAAGCAATTAATCTTCCACCTGTCATGAAGGTCATCATGGATTGTAGTACCTCGACAAATCTAAATAACTAAATAAAGTTAAATAGAAATAATAAAAAAAATATATTGTGGCTGTGGCCAAATTTTTTTTCATAGGAGGCATTCCGTCTTCCCTAAGATTATGGTCAGAACTCTATTACATATCTTTAGCTGCAATTCATACTAAGTAATGGGACTGACTAATAATGAGTACAAACTTCCTCGATGGTTTCATGACGTCATTCAGTATGCCGGGCTAGTTTATGCTTCCAAGAAGCTTTTTCTTCGATCCGGCCTGTAACGTTGTTTTAGGGGTTCTAGTCCTACCCAATGGAGTCAGCCGTCCACGTGTTGCCGACCGTTTTGACGAAATTGAAATTTATCCGGGTCGGTATTATCATAGGTTGGACCTATAGAGCGTGTTCAATAATATTTTGTAAGGCGTTTAAGACACAAAGAAGTACATGTCCAAACCACTATCAACGTCCAGAACTGTAGTGAACTATGATGAGAAGCTTTCTTTCATCAGATATCTGACCAGACGATGATAAATAAAGGCCATATAAGTAAACGTGGAGTTGTTTGCCATGTTAAAAACTACTTGAAATTTCATAGTCGTTAGTCGTAAGCTTGTAATTATCAGAATAAGTAGCATATTTTGACGATGATGTGCGAACAACCGACGTGCTTGTTATTTCTACCAAACAGCGCATCTCCGTGCTACGTGTACTTTAGTAGCATGCAATAGGCAAACTGAATATTGGACCCTTATACGGTTCGGCATCGCTCATCCTGGCGTATGACTTGGCCTGTATCGCGCCCTATCAATCAACGGCCCACTGCGATCAGTGGGTTCAGATACAGCTGACCCCTAGCAGATTGTGTTGGGACAAGAGTTCGTTAGCAAGAGCAGCGAGTGCACTGAGTCAGGGTTTTCGTATTTCGGCACGCGGTACACTGGCAACGTCCTTCTACAGTTTCTTTCTCCAGACAATTGTTCACCGCATTAATAGTTTCATAAATGGAAATACCATCTTTATTGATTCCTGAAAATGCACTACAGTATGCCTTACGTAAAAAATCCTGTAACCGAAAACTCAGCTTAGTAACTACAGAACATATGGCTAACTTAGTTTTTAACAAATGAATAGCTTATATTCTGGCTTCCACGTTCTGACTGTTATCTGAAACAGTACGCCTGAACGCCTTACTTTCATGCACGTTTACTTTTATTGCTTTTGTCCGCATCAACTTTCTCGAAAATCAAAGGAAATGCAGTTAAGTTGACGTTGACGTGAACGCAATGTCAATTTAATGACTCGAAAAGATCAGGTTACCACATCCGAAGGCCAAGCAGATTCAGATAACATCATGCGGATATACCAAATATACGTGGCCAACGTGAGCCCGACAATAGTGTATTCAAAGAGGTAGCCACCGCTCAGAAGGGAAGACTGTTTCCTTGGTCGTCTGGGTCGTTTCACGAATGAAGGCCGTGTACCCAAACGGCGTCCTCTTTCTGAATTTTCCCGCGACGTCATTTTCAATCTCGCCATGATAGACAGCACGCAAGGTAAACAATGAAAGTGTGTTTAGCGTTTATTATTACAACAAAACTAGCGAATTTTTTATTGGAAGTTGTCACATTTCTCGTGTTCACGTTACTTCATTGTTTGCTAATTTAGGAAAGTGCTTAAGTCAATTGTCAGCACAGGAAGCAGACGAAAGGGGTGGCGTAGAGGATAGCAGAAAATGTGGATTTCAATGTTTTTAGAATTCTTTGTTTGTTTATGCGTCACGATTTGCTGATGGTCATACCTCGGCGAGCATAAAGGGTTGGTCACAAGTTATACACCACATATCACCAAAAAAGACAACGTACGTCATAGATAATAGCCTATGGTTTGCACAGTTGGCATGCAGGATAATATTCCCATTTCAGTAATAGATTATTTCAAAAGGTTTTGAGTAATTCCATCACGTAGTGACAGGGCACCGCCAGAGTTTCCATTCTATTAATGTGAGCCTTGCGTGAACCTTAGCCTCGGCAGTTATAGTCCATTGGCGGCGCTAATTAATGGTTAT
The DNA here is from genome assembly GCF_002443255.2 of Varroa destructor. NCBI lineage: Eukaryota > Metazoa > Arthropoda > Arachnida > Mesostigmata > Varroidae > Varroa > Varroa destructor. Next base: position 44,904,734 of record NW_019211455.1, on the reverse strand, counting down.
CATAATATGCACGACCCTCTTCATAGACATACGTGTGTACACGTAAATTAATTCCCTCATTCAACCTTATTGTGGCAGACATTATAAAATGCATTTAAATGATATATGTTGCAGCAGCAGCACTAGCGCCCAGCGAGGAGCAGGCTGATTTTGAGAAGGCAGAAGTTTTTTAATAAAGCTAACAAATATCGAATTTTACCTCCAATACTGCTAAGTTTTACTTCAAATGACTGCATCAGTATGAAACGAAGTTCGCCTATGCTCGGTGTCGAATACTATCCACCTCACTGAAAATTCCTAAGTTCAGCAAACCATTATTACTGCCCTTCCATGAAAGCTATTTAGTAAATCAGAAAACGCATATTTCTTTACCAGTGGTAGTATGATTATACAACTGAGAGCATCAGACGCTGGGTGGCAACTGAACAAACTGTAAAACAATTAGCATCATGTGATAAAATATAACTAAAATAAACAAAAAACGTACTGTCACGCACGTCTCAGTATGTGGTTTGCGCACACGCCTATCGTAAGGAGATTCTAACGTGTATCGAAATCGCTTGCTTCAATATATATCATGTACATTCGTGCTGTTACAAAACTCAGTTATAGAACGCAGTACAGGAGTGGCTACTCTGTGAGAGATTTATTCTGATGAAACTCTGGAACTATTACTACGGAACTATTACTGAATATTTATTTAGTATTGATTCTTGTAATTGCCGCAATTATCTTCGCTCGTTTGTTCTGCTCCAGCCGATTCGTTTTCTTGTTCGATTAGTTGAAGTCAGATGACTCACTAGTCGGGTGAAGAGCTGCGAACTCTTTGGGTCGCATATCAAGTGGTAACTTCCTGAATTTCTATAAATTTCTGAAGTGCCTGTTTGTAGGCATATTAACGCTAACTTAAAAGGTACCAAGTTACATACAAGAAATAATTTTTTGCCATTGCTTTTACGAAGCCCATTATACAGATCTGTTTGTTTTTTTGCACGAAGCTATAATTGCGTATCAATAAATTTCACCACTATACGCAATTATTTTTAAAGCTCAATTAAATTAAATTACTTTCAAATATGCACTTTGTGTTTCCAATTCACGGGCATCATAGTCACCTGACACAGACAGACTAAAAATTAAATGTTTATGGCGACATTTCCACCCAACATGTCACTACTCGGGCATCAAGTAGTCGCAGACAAAAGGAAATTGCTACCTATTGATGTCTATCAATAAACCATAGAGTTACAAAGGATAAAATGTCCTTACGAATACGCGCTATTCTGTATATATTTGGACTCGCTTAAATCTCTCCACAATGTCTATGCGCTACCTATTGCCAATTTCAACGAAGTCGAGCAAAAAAGGGTGTGATACTACGGAGCTAGTAACTTCTACCATCGTGAGGTACTGGCACTGCGGTTAGAGGAAGTCCATTAAAGTCATCAGGAAGGAGCGTGGTGTCTGATTTTACAATGACTCTATTCGGAGGCCGCCGTGCTTCAACTCGGTATTCAAGAGATTCTCTTCGACGGTCTCTTCGACGCTCTCTTCGACGGTCTCTTCGACGCTCTCTTCGACGATCACTTCGACTTCGAAGATCGCCGTATCTCCAGGGACGCGGTACCGCGAACTATCCAACGGATGATGTCGTCAACAGCCTAAAAGGTGTGTTGAGTGCCTTAGGGGATAGGATCAGTATCCTCGGAAGCCATGATGAGGGTGATTCACCGGTGTTCAATAGCGAAATCGTAAGCTTAGTAAGCAGAATACTAAGCAGCAAATTACTGCGTTAGATGTTCGTGTGCTAATGTCAGTTTATCGAGTAAATACGACATTATACAAAATTGTTTAAATAAACAGAAACCATAATGAACGTCGGTTTAAATAAACAGAAACCATAATGAACATCGAACAGAAATCATAATGAACGTCGTCGGCCCTGTAGGAGACCATGGCCATGTCTCGGCTCCATAATGAACGTCGTCGGCCCTGTAGGAGACCATGGCCATGTCTCGGCTCCTGAGACGGGGCCAGGGCCATGTCTCGTCTCCTGAGACGGGGCCAGGGCCATGTCTCGTCTCCTGAGACGGGGCCAGGGCCATGTCTCGTCTCCTGAGACGGGGCCAGGGCCATGTCTCGTCTCCTGAGACGGGGCCAGGGCCATGTCTCGTCTCCTGAGACGGGGCCAGGGCCATGTCTCGTCTCCTGAGACGGGGCCAGGGCCATGTCTCGTCTCCTGAGACGGGGCCAGGGCCATGTCTCGTCTCCTGAGACGGGGCCAGGGCCATGTCTCGTCTCCTGAGACGGGGCCAGGGCCATGTCTCGTCTCCTGAGACGGGGCCAGGGCCATGTCTCGTCTCCTGAGACGGGGCCAGGGCCATGTCTCGTCTCCTGAGACGGGGCCAGGGCCATGTCTCGTCTCCTGAGACGGGGCCAGGGCCATGTCTCGTCTCCTGAGACGGGGCCAGGGCCATGTCTCGTCTCCTGAGACGGGGCCAGGGCCATGTCTCGTCTCCTGAGACGGGGCCAGGGCCATGTCTCGTCTCCTGAGACGGGGCCAGGGCCATGTCTCGTCTCCTGAGACGGGGCCAGGGCCATGTCTCGTCTCCTGAGACGGGGCCAGGGCCATGTCTCGTCTCCTGAGACGGGGCCAGGGCCATGTCTCGTCTCCTGAGACGGGGCCAGGGCCATGTCTCGTCTCCTGAGACGGGGCCAGGGCCATGTCTCGTCTCCTGAGACGGGGCCAGGGCCATGTCTCGTCTCCTGAGACGGGGCCAGGGCCATGTCTCGTCTCCTGAGACGGGGCCAGGGCCATGTCTCGTCTCCTGAGACGGGGCCAGGGCCATGTCTCGTCTCCTGAGACGGGGCCAGGGCCATGTCTCGTCTCCTGAGACGGGGCCAGGGCCATGTCTCGTCTCCTGAGACGGGGCCAGGGCCATGTCTCGTCTCCTGAGACGGGGCCAGGGCCATGTCTCGTCTCCTGAGACGGGGCCAGGGCCATGTCTCGTCTCCTGAGACGGGGCCAGGGCCATGTCTCGTCTCCTGAGACGGGGCCAGGGCCATGTCTCGTCTCCTGAGACGGGGCCAGGGCCATGTCTCGTCTCCTGAGACGGGGCCAGGGCCATGTCTCGTCTCCTGAGACGGGGCCAGGGCCATGTCTCGTCTCCTGAGACGGGGCCAGGGCCATGTCTCGTCTCCTGAGACGGGGCCAGGGCCATGTCTCGTCTCCTGAGACGGGGCCAGGGCCATGTCTCGTCTCCTGAGACGGGGCCAGGGCCATGTCTCGTCTCCTGAGACGGGGCCAGGGCCATGTCTCGTCTCCTGAGACGGGGCCAGGGCCATGTCTCGTCTCCTGAGACTTCAAGAGAATTCAGTCTTTTGTAGAATCAATCACACAGTGAACAGAATCAATCACCTAGGGGACATGAGCTAGCTGAACCTAGGGGACATGAGTCTTTTGTAGAATCAATCACACAGTGAACAGAATCAATCACCTAGGAGACATGAGCTGAACCTAGGAGACATGAGCTGACAGTCTTTTGTAGAATCAATCACACAGTGAACAGAATCAATCACCTAGGAGACATGAGCTGACAGTCTTTTGTAGAATCAATCACACAGTGAACAGAATCAATCACCTAGGAGACATGAGCTGACAGTCTTTTGTAGAATCAATCACACAGTGAACAGAATCAATCACCTAGGAGACATGAGCTGACAGTCTTTTGTAGAATCAATCACACAGTGAACAGAATCAATCACCTAGGAGACATGAGCTGACAGTCTTTTGTAGAATCAATCACACAGTGAACAGAATCAATCACCTAGGAGACATGAGCTGACAGTCTTTTGTAGAATCAATCACACAGTGAACAGAATCAATCACCTAGGAGACATGAGCTGACAGTCTTTTGTAGAATCAATCACACAGTGAACAGAATCAATCACCTAGGAGACATGAGCTGACAGTCTTTTGTAGAATCAATCACACAGTGAACAGAATCAATCACCTAGGAGACATGAGCTGACAGTCTTTTGTAGAATCAATCACACAGTGAACAGAATCAATCACCTAGGAGACATGAGCTGACAGTCTTTTGTAGAATCAATCACACAGTGAACAGAATCAATCACCTAGGAGACATGAGCTGACAGTCTTTTGTAGAATCAATCACACAGTGAACAGAATCAATCACCTAGGAGACATGAGCTGACAGTCTTTTGTAGAATCAATCACACAGTGAACAGAATCAATCACCTAGGAGACATGAGCTGAACCTAGGAGACATGAGCTGAGACATGAGCTGAGACATGAGCTGAACCTAGGAGACATGTACTTTTGTAGAATCAATCACACAGTGAACAGAATCAATCACCTAGGAGACATGAGCTGAACCTAGGAGACATGAGCTGACAGTCTTTTGTAGAATCAATCACACAGTGAACAGAATCAATCACCTAGGAGACATGAGCTGACAGTCTTTTGTAGAATCAATCACACAGTGAACAGAATCAATCACCTAGGAGACATGAGCTGACAGTCTTTTGTAGAATCAATCACACAGTGAACAGAATCAATCACCTAGGAGACATGAGCTGACAGTCTTTTGTAGAATCAATCACACAGTGAACAGAATCAATCACCTAGGAGACATGAGCTGACAGTCTTTTGTAGAATCAATCACACAGTGAACAGAATCAATCACCTAGGAGACATGAGCTGACAGTCTTTTGTAGAATCAATCACACAGTGAACAGAATCAATCACCTAGGAGACATGAGCTGACAGTCTTTTGTAGAATCAATCACACAGTGAACAGAATCAATCACCTAGGAGACATGAGCTGACAGTCTTTTGTAGAATCAATCACACAGTGAACAGAATCAATCACCTAGGAGACATGAGCTGACAGTCTTTTGTAGAATCAATCACACAGTGAACAGAATCAATCACCTAGGAGACATGAGCTGACAGTCTTTTGTAGAATCAATCACACAGTGAACAGAATCAATCACCTAGGAGACATGAGCTGACAGTCTTTTGTAGAATCAATCACACAGTGAACAGAATCAATCACCTAGGAGACATGAGCTGAACCTAGGAGACATGAGCTGAACCTAGGAGACATGAGCTGAACCTAGGAGACATGAGCTGAACCTAGGAGACATGAGCTGAGACATGAGCTGAGACATGAGCTGAGGAGACATGAGCTGAGGAGACATGAGCTGAGGAGACATGAGCTGAGGAGACATGAACTGAGACATGGGCTATAGTAGCTGAGAGACAGGAGACATGAGCTGAGAGACAGGAGACATGAGCTGAGACATGGGCTAACCTGAGACATGGGCTATAGTAGCTGAGAGACAGGAGACATAAGCTGAGACATGGGCTATTGTAGCTGAGAGACATGAGCTGAGACATGGGCTATTGTAGCTGAGACAGGAGACATGGGCTATTGTAGCTGAGACAGGGCCATGTCTCCTGAGACTTCCAAATCTTTTGTAGAATCAATCACACAGTGAACAGCTGAGACAGGGCCATGTCTCCTGAGACTTCAAAAGAGTATTCAATCTTTTGTAGAATCAATCACACAGTGAACCGAATCAGTCACCTAGGAGACATGGCCTACCCCTGTAGGAATGGCCTACCCCTGTAGGAGACATGGCCTATTGTAGCTGAGACAGGGCCATATCTCCTGAGACTTCAAGAGAATTCAATCTATTGTAGAATCAATCGCACAGTCAACAGAATCAATCACCTAGGAGACATGGCCTATTGTAGCTGAGACAGGGCCATGTCTCCTGAGACTTCAAGAAAATTCATCTATTGTAGAATTAATCACACAGTCAACAGAATCAATCACCTAGGAGACATGGCCTGCCCCTGTAGGAGACATGGCCTGCCCCTGTAGGAGACATGGCCTATTGTAGCTGAGACAGGGCCATCTCTCCTGAGACTTCAAGAGAATTCAGTCTATTGTTGAATCAATCACACAGTCAACAGAATCAATCACCTAGGAGACATGGCCCTTGTATCAATTCAATCTATTGTAGAATTAATCACGCAGTCAACAGAATCAGTCACCTAGGAGACATGGCCCTTGTATCAATTCAGTCTATTGTAGAATCAATCACAGAGTCAACAGAACCTGCAGAATCTCGGATTGAGTCTGCCTCCAATTTTTTTTGTGATTGTTGCGGTGATTGTGGCGTAGGGAAAGGACGCCGGATTGAGGTTTTCAGGACGACGGAGTAAAAAACGCAAACCATTTGCGATAATTGCCATAACTTTTTTGGCAAGCCATACACAGAACATATGCAATAATTTTCTGCCCTGCCAAGATGCCATTATTTCTCAATTCTCAAAGATGAAAAGCGTTGGCTATTGCTGTTCATACAGTTTCCGTACACAGTTTCGCGCAGTCTTCAAATTGAGATTTATTTACATTAAATTCTATAAACATACAACTTCCTTACGGCATGATGGTTTCACTAAGAGGATATGATCTCCTAGCAGATCACAACCGTGTACTTACCTGTCCTCTGTGTTTCTTGTGCTTTAATGATCACTAGTTTGAAAAATTGCATGAAAATATTCTCATCATAATTTAGTTTACAGGAAACATTTTCGCGTACGCGGCTCCAACCCTGTCCATTTGATTTAACATTATAATACGAAGATTATTGGTAAATCGAGCAGGTACGGGCTCCTCTTCCATAAGGGTGCCACCAACTTCTCGCATATAGTTCCATATATCGTTGAGGATACAGTATAGATGGAATGAGTTAATGTGATCAACGATCAGAGGAACTTCCGCCAACGGACTTGGGAGCATCTTGCCCAAACCCATAAGTTTGAGTACCTTGACAGTCATGTCCTTCTGTTCAGGACACATATATGAATCTTGCGAGTTTTTCCAGAAGGTCATTTGACAACCCAATAGTGAACGGATGATTACGGCGGCCGAATTCAATGCGGGTGGATCTTCATTGGCGACCAACGTAAGGATCTGCCAAAGCATAGGATTGGCTCGAAAACTCTCTCGGATATCAACATCTTTTTCCTGGGTGGCCTTCAGCACGTCTTCCGTAGGCCACACCGGATGGTTGAACATCACGTCGGGGTTGACGATGTCACAAAGAATCGTGGCGATGCTAATCATGCCTTGGTGACTTTTATCGGCCGCGCAGCATTCTTTCAGAGCCCGAATAAAGCATTTCTGGTTCTCCCGAATCAGATAATCCGCCAGCACTTGGCCTATAGAAAACTGTTTCGCTCGTAGACCGTCTCCGACAACACCTGCTCTCATGATAGAACTGTGACTCTGCGGAAAGTTGATTGACGCAACGATTTTTCGATTTTCTTCGAGTAATGAAGTCATCGTATGCGGCTTTAGTACGCGGTCAGCGTCTCGCGGAATCGCACCAAATAGTCTACATGTATTTGAATCCGTTACCCCATCTAGCAGAAGGCGGAGCGCCATCTGTTGAGCGAGGGCGTTGCTACTTGTAGCTGAAAAGAGCTTTAAGGACGAAATCATCCATTGAATTTTTTTCTCATGTTGATCTTTGTCCGATATTCTTGCCGCTGCAAACAGGACCACCACGGCGGCGCATATGATCTTGTAGAGAGTAGACTCGGGGATTTCCTCTGAGGGTAAACTGCACACTCCTAGTAAACTGACGATCTCAGCCGTATATTCGAGATTGCAGTCGCTCGAGTGTAACGATAGAGTATCGGCGAACTTCCACAGGATCTTCTTAGCCCGCTCCTCAATGACAACCAGCTTCCTTAGGTTGCGTAAGACTAGGATCGGATCAGAAACTCGCCCTGAACGAAGTTCAACTATCAGTGCGTTGAGTGAGTCGATTAGCACGGTTGGCTGACTAGTCTCAATGTGCGATATGATTTGAAGAAAGATTGGTGGATCTGTTTTGGTGATGAGCATTTCAACAAGAAATCGCATTTTCTCCGAAGAGTGCAGGCATGTGAGTGAAATAAAACTGATAGTCCATGGACAGGTAAGATCAAGTTGACTTAAAAGTTCTTTGGCGCGTAGTTCAAACGACACTAGGAGCGGTACCGACGCTTTAGAATAAACACGCTTTTGCAGTTCGATAAGAAGTCGATCCAGAAACGAAGTCGTATAAGCGATAACTTCTTCTCGAACCTCAGCGACTTTTTTTTGTTTAATTCGTAGTGCGAGCGATAGAAGGGCAAGGGCTTCGTGCTCGTTTCGACCACACTTCAAGAATAGGTCTACGAAAACCTTTTGAGCGTTATGCATACCAGGAGTCTTATTCATCGTTCGAAGCCTTGTGTGTTCTACTAATCTGTTGAGGTTCGTTGCAGTCATAATCAGCGGCAAGTCACTCACCACAGAGGTAAGCAAAAGTTCAGACATGATGCTCAGATCAAGAAGATATGGAATGACTACAAGTTGTTCTGATGTTGGTTTGTCGCATAAGCTACCACTAAGCATGTCAGCTAACGCTTTTTTAATGTCGCCCGAGTGCTGACCAGCTAGATGACCCAAGATTCCAACCACAGATACGAGTTTATTACTGTCCACAACTCCCGGCTCCTGGGTAAGGAAATGTTTGAGGCCAACGGTAAGTACTCTGGTTATCACCGTGTGCGGGAACGATGAGCCAATATGCGCTACAACCCAATCAAAATGTGGTGAATAGCGAATCGTTGTATCCAGTAGAGCGTTAATACAGCGGTCGGTGTCGAGATCCGCGGCGTTCAATACGCATTGCGACGTGATATCAATGAGAGAACGCATTGGAGGGCATGACATCCACCGTTGCATGACTTCGGCCAATTTTAAACCGGATCGCCGATCTGCGAACTTTGAAGAGAGGTGCCCAAGTAACTGGAGCGACCAAGGGGAAACCAGCTGTGCCCAAACCGCTGGAGAGGTCTTTACTAGCGAGTATAAAGCCTGATGAACCTGCCGAATAACTACCGCCATTTGTGACGACGCGTTCGTGGATAAATTGCCTTGGGTAGGTCCATCTTGGGCTTGGCTTTTCTCAACCGCACTTTCAAACACCTGTTCGAGATGTTCAAGAACGGCTGGTCGGGACGCTGGCACCGCTTTTAGCAGGTAGATAGCACTTTGTGTGAGTTCCAATATATCAGAGCGTTGGGCCAGAAAAATTTTTAAATGCAACCTAGCTTGTTTCTCAATCGAAACGTTACTGCTATCTGGAGCAATCATTATGAGCTCGAACTGAGTTCTCAAACGAACTCGGCTGACCGTCTTTTAAAGGCGTTGCATTATTAAAGAATGAAGCACAACACACATTCACATCGCCGGGTAACAATCATTATTTGCTAGTCAATAAATGCAACACTAGCTACATTACCAACTAATAGATTAAATCATGTTTTATTTGACTTATGAGCAAAATTGTTCTTAAGAGTCTTTCCAGCAGGTGCTGAGTGAGGTCTCGCACTGGTGCACACGGTGCGGCCAATCGAGCGCGTGGCCTTCTTCGTCGTTCTCGTCAAAACAAAACGCGCCTTTCCACAAATTCAAATTTTACGCGGGCAGTGATTCTGCACTATGATTGAAACGGCTAGATTTTTGGTTGGAGAAAGACAAAGACCCGTCAAACGGCTGACTCAATGCGCGGGACGTTTTAAATCATTACAAAGCATGATGAGTAGGTATTTATAAAAACAAAAAGTTACTAAAGCCTCTATATTCGTGTCTTTTTTATATGAAAACATTGGACTAAATAGAACCTAAATTCAGCCTGAAATGCTGTTTCGAATGACAATGGAAATTACAGTGTCTTCATAAATGTTATTACCGTTATGAATATATTATTATTATCATAAAAGATTCATTTTATTGGCAAATTTGGTTCTATTCGGTAAATATTAGTTCTCATTCTTCCATGCCATCGACACGGTTTAATGTGTTATTCAAAAAGAGTACACTAAAAAATTTTCGGAAAACTAGTATACCAGGATTCGAACTCACGAAGTCTGGGTCATCGAATTTATTATCACACATCTCTTTGTAGGCCTATTATGTTCACAACTCACACAATAATGTTCTGGCCATATTAGGGAACCACTCAGAATTCAATGAAGCTCCTATTGAGTGACCAGAAGCTTAATTTACGAGATAGTAAGGACCTTAGCAGCCTGACAAACCGCAAAGGCTAAAAGATCTCGCTACCGAATGCACCACGACAATCATGGGAGTTTTGATGCTCGGAAGGGTTTCATTACCAAAACATGTTTTTAAAATGTCGCTGTACTTTATCGTACTGAAGAAGTATCATTTCCTTATAGAGCGATTCCGTGACACACAAGAGCAGGCTTAATTGCCCTTGAGCACAGACTTGCCTTTCGGTTATTACTAGCGCTGTAAAAAGGTAAGTTATTAATATCGAAAATATAGTGAAAATAATATTGAAAATATATCCTTTATAAGAAACGAATTAGGAAAATCAGCTTATACTAGCCTTATAATATACGTTATAATAATGTATACATTTATAATATATCAGTTTCCAACATCTATAATAAATAGATATTCATTTTCTTATTTGTGTCTATGTCGAGCGGCAAGCAACCGCATCTGGACTTGTTTGTATACAAATCTTGTTTTGTAATGGAATATGTTAAACCAACGTTAGAAACGCAATATTTAAATACATTATAAGTAAGAACTGGTAAGGAAAGTTAAATGTGTCAGCTGAAGATGACGTACTGAAGATGACGTTACTGACGAAAACGTACTATCTAGTCTTAACATGTTTATTAATACCGACTAAAATAATTCTTCAAAAATGATCGTGTTAAGCGTACCTTTCTTAAACCATAGGGCTTTTTTTAATACGCTAAACCCCCCGGCTTAACTTAAATCCTCGAATTTCACCAATCCAGCCCTATTGTGTGTGATTCGTCAGTGAAAATGTATTGGATAATCTCCGATCAAAGCATACACATCTAATGCTCTGCACCTCTCGACGACATGTTTAGTTCGATAGCCCGGAAAGCCGACCAATCCCAACCATATTTTTAATGTTATTGTTTCTGGTATGAGAGCGGACAACAGAGTTGCATTAGCAGACGACGTCTTTCTATTCGTTCACTCATCCAGTGGTTGTCGAACGATACAGGGGAAGCATGTGTGATAGATATATATTCATCGATCAATTGTCATGTGAACAGTAGTCATTGCCAGTGTGAGTTAAGAAACGATCGGTGTGCTCACCTCGGATGTCTCAGGAGGCGCCCATGGGACACGATAGCAGCAGGAAAGTATTAATGTTAGTTATTAGAACTGCTGTATGTGAGTGTTGTCTCTGTTGAGCTATACTATGTAAGAAGTGAAAAAAACGTTTTATGGAAGTTTCGCTTTAAGCGTGTCGTTTGTGCATCGGAAAAGGGAGACCAAGCGTCTATCGGCTCTCCCTGCATTCCGACATTGGAGTCGCAATTAGACCAAAGCTCTATCTGATAGGAGACAGGTAAGTTTCCCTGAAGACGAGAGATACAGTAACTAGATAGAAATAGGCGATACTTCCTCTTTTGCAATTGTCGTTTGACAAAAGTCATGTGGGTGGTAACGGCTACGATCGAAGTATAGAAAGATACGGATTCAGCAGATATTGAAAATGCTGAATAGCACAGAATAATTATGCGATATTGAATTGCGCTTTTTGAGACGTTACGATCTGTTTTGCGTATTCAAACGAAACACGAAGTTTGTTCTAGACGGGAAGGGATAGCGAATTCTCTGTGAAGTGTCTAGCTGCAAGACTTTTTGCCTCTTTAGCAAGTACTTAAAGTCTACAAGTCTTGGGCCTTTTTCGTGCACAGTATCACCAGAGAAAATCTATAAATAGTTTAACAAAACTTTGCCAAATTTGCTGCGCATACGGCGGGACATTTACAAGAAATACCACGTTGTGCTCTTTCTACATGTAACAGCTGTGTTAATGCGCACATGTAAACATCAATCCATAGACATCTCGATAATTCAAAGCAAGTAAATATTTTATACAATTTCCCATACTGTAATTTCTTATTGCGTCATAAGATATTTGCCTTGTGGCGTTTTTCGTATGGTGTTTATTAAAAGTTAAGGGTTTATGTGACAAGAGCCAGTCGACTACGATGTAACCGGGAATTGTCTGACGATCGTCAAAACCATGATATTTTACGTGGTTCACCGAGTACCTCTAGAGATTTAAAAGTTTTTTATTTATTCAGATTTATTTGACGAAAAAGCGCCGACATTTACTATACTCGATTGGGTCAAAAGTGGGACCTACAGTAGCTTTCAATTGGCATACCGCATCTCATTCTCTTTGAAGGCTTTTGGTTTCAAAAAACCATGACATCTTCATCAGGAGTCCATCCATATCTATAATACTTTTGGCTCGTTGCGGTTATTATGTTGACCAAGAGTTCAACTAGTTTGATAGACAGGGTCAAAATGTCACTATTACAAGTGATGTTCGTTATTACAACTAATACATTTCTCTGCACTTGTCACGTGCAGTATAACTTGTAAAGTACTGAAGATAATTTTTTTAGACGTGCCCCCACAACGAGCTTACATTTTAAAAAGGCTAACGAAAAGGGACAGTATAGATAATACATTGAATTGGATCGTTAGAAGTGGACACGCGCGAATGTTTTTGTTCCATTGTCTTTTTTTTGTTAACTTGTGCGCACACGTGTATAAATAGAGAGATCAGATATTACATAAAATAGGGGAATTGGTCGATTTTGCAAATTATAATAAAATCATCGAGTATAGTTCTATACGGAAATTTAAAATCGAACAGCATATAGAAAATAACTTTGTAAATACAGAGAAATTTTTAAAACATGAGCGTATTTATATTTTTTCGTATGTACAGCAGTATGAAAGCGAGTAATATATGGTCTACGACATATTTTTTTACAGAAATAGTCATTAGGACGGCAATTAAGTAGGTGTCGTCGTCCAGCCTAGACAACTTCTTTTCTTGTGTGCTTATTTGATTTACAAGGATTTCATTCATCACTGGCTTAATGTACTAACGATCACCACATTTTACACAATGTACTACTGCCGATTACAAACGCAATAGATAAGCTGGTAAACATTATTTTTCGGCATTTTCTCGCACAAAATGTCAGTGGCGCAAAGAAGCAAACATGAATTAATAATTAGATTTTAAGTGGGTCCAGCTAGCGAGATCGTACCTAATACTGAATGCATGGTAAAGACTCCAGGTCTGTCACAGAATGACCAAAACAATTACAATTATGTTAATTATTCTTGAGTATATTCATATTTACTTAGTTAAAATATGGAAAATAATATTAAATTAGTTTTAACTAAGCAATGTGTTAGTATAAAAGCAAAAGAAAGATATGTGTAAATCACGATCCTCCTTGGCGACAAGTTGTAGAAGAACTGCATTGATTGTTGAGCACATAATAGGGTTCCATTACTATAGATTAGCCTAAACAATTAGGTTAACATACGGATGATTCTGAATATGATTAGTATTGTGCTGCACGGTTTTCATCTTCTGTTATCACACCTTCTAATACTTAGATGCCAAAGATTTCCCATAACCTTGTACACCAATAAGCTTATACGTTATAACTTTTACATTTCGGTTGAAATTTAGTACCAAGTTGCAGCTATTTTCCAATTTACTTTTATAGTTTTTGCTAAGTACATATGAATTTACAATGCCCCAGTCGAGTTAGGTTTTTGGTATTGCCTTGGTAATCACACGGATCGGACAGCACCAGAGTTTACGAAATCTGTTGTTCTTTCCCTTGGTTTTCAGATCAGAAAACATGTCCCTATCAGGATCCGATTCGGACGAATTTTTCGATGCGGAGGATGCATCATTGACACAAATTGCTAGCGAAGATTTGAGCACGGAGCCGGCTAGTCTTGATAGTGGAACGCACTTTTTCATTGATAAAGAAGCCCTACGTCTTAAGGCTGATGAGGTACGGGACTCTTATAAGATATTATGTATACATATATATATAGATAGTCGAAATGGTCATGTATTTATGCTGTACTGTAGACTGTTATTTTTGCGTTCAGTTCTGTACCTTCGGCTTATTTGAGCAAAATGCAGGCATGATAGGTCGTCCTTTAATGCTTAAGCTTAAAGCCTCACAATTCGGCGAGTGAATGTGACATATTTTGAAGAACGGATATGAATCTCGGGTTACGCATATCAATGGTTCGCTTAAATATTTTACATAAAACGAAATTTTTTTTTTTGAAAAAAGTTTTCAAGCTCAAAACTTATAGCTATAGGGAGATATCTGATGAGTGATTCACTTATTGTTTCTTATGCTAGTGCAAAAATTTAACTCGGCCACAGTTGCTAGCTATATTTATGATAGAAATGATAATGAAAATTCCAAAGGCGACGCAAAATATTCTTTTTCACTATATCAGCTTTCGGCTAATAAATTTATTTTTACGCATAATAATGTATTATAGTCCGTTGTGTATAATGATGGGAAGTAGACCTAATTACGATTTAAATGATGAATCGATAAAGACCCCTTTGGTGTAGTCACAACTAGATTTTAAGTTACATGTTTCTTTTCTAAAGTTGTAAGTTTCCTATTTTTGTATTGTACTGGATTATGATCGTACAGCCGTAAATGTTTTTGACGATCAATTTCCAGGACATCGAACCACACACCTAATAACTGTTTCCGTCAACATTACAATTGGCAAAAACAATTTCTCTCTATTCTTCCAGGTTACCAAAAAGTGTCTATTTTACACAGATAAAGAACTCATCCACAATGTATTAATGATTAAACAGAACTCTTAAATCTGATCTAGAAGGATATGTTGATTAATTATATTGCCCAGTTCTAAAAGTCAACGAGTATTCGTGCTCTGTAGTCTGTGAAATTACGTTTACGAGCAGAGACGAATACTAGATTTTTTCGTAAAGATCAGATCCAAAAAAAATGTTCTTATTGTGCTACTGAAAACTTCTCCGTGCACTACGGCATGATTTGTAGTCTGTTGTTTTCTTTATAAACTCGAGGTTGTGAAGTGGTTAAACAAATAGTGTAATTAGATTTGAAGTGGACAATTCTTGTACGAAAAGAACTGGATTGAAAATATTATGTTCTGCCTGTCATAATATGTGTATATATATATACAGTATGTTATAATATAGTACAGTTTGAACAAAATAGTTTCACGGGTGTCTGATGTTGAAACGAGTAGCTGTAAAGCCAGCCGGTGGCATCAGTGTATCTCATTTACTAATATGTTGTCGCGTTGGCGCATTTCGGCTTATATCCGCTACTGGGTTTATGATTATTGCGATTTGAATCTTAGCTGCCATTTCATGATTTCTGAACTTGGTGTACTTACTCCTAAACATTGTTGTGATGAGTCTGCCGTTTGCACTATTTTCAGATTTGAGTA
This sequence comes from Varroa destructor, assembly GCF_002443255.2. Classification (NCBI taxonomy): domain Eukaryota; kingdom Metazoa; phylum Arthropoda; class Arachnida; order Mesostigmata; family Varroidae; genus Varroa; species Varroa destructor. Next base: position 44,889,273 of record NW_019211455.1, on the reverse strand, counting down.
AACTTGTTTTTTCCATTAGATTTCACTGTCTTTAAACCAATTTCTTTCTATGTAGCATTTGGTTCGTGATATCCAATCCATATACTTCTTGAAGTCTTTTGCTAATTTTCGTGTTGTTAATACTGAAACATATCAATCTCGGTCTAACTCGCATAAGAAGACCTGCGCAGGTGACTCGCGCTTTCCTTGTTTTCGTTCGTTCCTAAGGACTCTTGTGCTATTGACATTTCTATGACCTTATGTTTCATTTGATCATTTAGCTTTCGCTTTCGTTCTAAACCCGAAAATGGATGCTCCAAACATCCCTTTTACGAACTGCGTTGCCTACGTGCAATTACATTTAATTGTATTGTTGCACTTCTGACTAAATATTGTATTTTACTTACTGTGCTAATCGTGTTATAGCATTTAGCATTGTTGTCCTATTCGCTTATTACGATTCGTTTGTCGCTTTGTGTGTATAACAACTGTCTTCCGTTTGTTATTGTCCTTTTTCAATTGCGACTGTTAATCTGGTCTCTTTCACTCGCGTTCGTTTTTTTTTTTTGTTAATACCATCTGTATTCACAAGTTAAATGTAAATTAAATAAGAGAAGACAAGTTAAAATCTAAATACTTGTTTTCGTCTTGACACTCTACTTTTTTGCTCGTGTAAATAATTCCGCTTGTCCTACCTTATTTATGAATGATTATCTTTGCACATTTTTTTGTTGGAAGGCCGCCTTATTCTAAGAATTTTCATATATGTGCAGCATTTGTCCCAGTTCAGAGGCCCTTTGGCTAGATCTACCATATCGTCGTTAAGCAACAATAAAGGTCCCAAGACAACTTCTTTTTTATCTTATACCCTACCTCGAAATTTTAGTTGCTTCCATATGCCATACTCGCTGCTGTATCCGTATGTGTACACACATAATATGGAGTGTATACGCATGTACATATATGGGATATGGCTATGGAACACGTACATAACATAGATATCCTTGTTTTAACCCCTGTGATTAAAAGTTATTCGATTTTTATCTGTCCTAATTCGAAACCATTTTTTCTCGTATTTTCCCTTAGTCCACAAATGTCCAAAAATGATGTTGTTCCTTGCCCAGTTAATCGTCTTTAGCACTTCCATTTTGTAGACCTACCTCAATTCTGATACTGCCGTTTTGCTTTTATATACACCTCTAAGTGGGTTAATGCCCACCATTGCTGTACGACCATTTCTCTATCTTTTCTCACAGTGGTGCGCACGAAATACATGTGCGCGTTTCTTGTATTAGCTTGATTGGGCCAATCTTTAGCCTTGTTCAGGCATTCTTCAATTCTATATTTCTCGTTGGTTCTCTTGTTTACTTCTACTTCTCTAGCTTACTAATAATCTCTGTAATTATGGTTGGTGGTTACATCTTCTGTTTTTGATTTACTGTCGATTCCCTATAATGTGTAGCCTTTTCATTTGATGGGGCATAGTCGATAATTTCTTTGTTATTTTTTTTTTTGTTTTATATACATGTGTTTCCGTTTACAATATTTACACACTGATATATACACAAAGGCGTGTTTGAGTTTTTGCTTTTTACCACCTCGTTATCTGTTCGGTTATCAAACTACGGTGAATACGCACTTAAATTAGCTATTTCTTTATTTAATAGTTTCGCAACTCTATTCTGTGGTGACACTAGTGAACAAATCAATAACCTAAAAAGTCTAAGCTTAAAACGAAACCCTCTATTTCATTGTATAAGTAAATGATTATATGTTTGAATATTGCATTATAGAAATTAGAAGCAGTGGAAATAATTGTGAATGAAGGTAACATTGGGGAATCTAACTATATCCTTGGCCTCAACCTAACTTAATTAGGTTGAACAACGGGCCCGGCGGATTGAGGAGCGACGTCAACGCCTTCTTCGAGAAGAGGAAGAACCTTCTCATCCTGGCACTTCAGCATTGCCAGCTCATTTTGACGACGAATCCAGCTCGTATTCTGAAAGTATTGCCTCGTCATCCGTTGAGGGACTTTACCTTACGAAGGTATTCATCTAGCTTTTAGATTTTTATAATGATTATCTAGTGGCGTTCCATAGTCGTATACGTACTGGAACCAGTTACTCTTGAATGTTAGATATGTCACCGCATATACATAATGAATCTCGTTATTGTTAACCTTTACTGTCTGTTCAGCTTAAGCAGCAGACCCCGCTAACATCAGCGGTAGCCCATCAACCCTCGAGTTCATCGTCGTCTTCACCGTCGCAGCTGCTGCCGGAGAACCGTCTGCAGCCTCTGGCCAACAGTGCAGCTAAATTTTCGTCGAATAGTTGCGGTGTTAAACGGGCAGGTGTCGGAAAAAATGGAACGAATAACAGCAATTCCCACAATACGAGCAATAACAACCACAGTACTAATGAACCTGACCTTGTCGCGTCAACAAAGCCACCGACGAATTTCCCACAGGAATTCGTACCGCCGATTGCACCCCCAAGGTACGGACCATAATTCACGAACTAAAAAGGAATAGTGATGCATGCGGACAGATTATTAAACGAAGCTTGTCCATATTTTTAAAATAGATGGCCAGTATTTTGTGTTATTATACCCATATTAGTGCGTGAATCTTATAGTGGTTTTCATTGCTGTATTATTGGTCGTTAAGGGACTCGTATACTTGGCAACAAAGAATCAAAAATCAGTGGATCAACAACAGTACAAACCTGCAAATTATGCGCAAATATAATAATATTGTTAGCAACAGCGCATGCAGTGAGAAACAATAGTAAAGCACAAAAGACTGTTATACAAAAAGTTGCAGGTTTGCTATGTAATGAAAGATTGTTTCAGATGGCGAGGTTGAAACGGGCAAGAATCGCTAGTGGAAAAGCCCTTCATGTGACATGAAAATGTTTTCACATTTTTCGCAATCAGCGGCTTATTTTCTATCACGTTACAGACGTCGCAAAACGTCGCGCTCACGAGCAAGTTATGCCGAATCGCGTCGCTCGCCAAACCCTTCTGCATACGACAGTGAGGATGCAGTTTCGATAAACTCTGTAGTACCTCTTGGCCTCCCGGCACCACCCGTTGAAACACCGACTTCGTCGATTGGTAGAGACTTCTCGCTGCCAATTGAAAATGTCCAGAGGGGACAGTTCGTCGTTAAGCCACAGGTCCTAAAAGTTCATTAAAACATATACAGTGTCTGTTAGGTAAACACAAATCACTATGCGCTTTTCTACAGTTATGGCATTTGATGTTTATGGAGTGAACAACTGGTTTCCTATTCTTGCTTAACTTTTTATGATTTCACGTTTTCGACGTTATATCTCTACTGATATTATCTGCCCTGCGTTTATAATACTTCCTCAGGATTATTTCAGTTCGACCTAAGAGCATGCATTCTGTGCCTTTACTTCGGTATTATATGTACGCACACATATGAACTGCATTCTTGACATTTTCAAGGCTCCAGACTAAATCTACTTACTATTATATTTAATGTGAATAATATTAACGCGAATTTAATTAGGTCGACGTGCGTTTACGTGACGTGTTTGATTTTGATCATTTGCCCCTAGGACAACGAAGAAGATAAAGGTTTATCAAAAGAGGAGGTTCGGTTGTGTGAAAATGCGACAGGAAGCGGGAAAGAAACCTCGAAAGAAGGCACTGGAGGAAGATTGCCTCGAAGGTCAAGCAATGCTAGCGTGAAAACGCTTGAATACAAAACTCCCGAGAATTCGTTAAAGGCGACGAATGCATTGCCACGTCTAAGGACAGATTCTGGTCGACAGTTGTCAGACTTAGAGATACTAGAACAAATCGAAGTGCTCAATCTGGACACTGGCGAGAAGATTCCATTAAGTGTAGCTGAAGACAAGCTGCCGCAGTGCGTTAATCCTCTCAGTTTACATTTAATGCGGATCACGCAAGAATATGTGAGGTGAGTAGCTGTTGTCTTCAATGGAGAGAAGGTCTGAGACATGCAGTAAGTGCACTATAAAATCATTAAACGAACGTGTTAGTTGGAAATGTCAGTTCTAGGGATAAGCTTCTATACAAGAACGTTGCTTAGAGGAGAATGCTCTTTCGTGAGACATTGAACAGCCTAAAACCTTGTTTATAAGTAAATCTAAATGAAATCCATTGGACAGTAGTGTTATCCCGTTGTCAGCGCAAAGATTGATGGTTAAGGCCTTACGCATTATTTCTTTGGCACCTACAGTATAGTCGTTCATCAGAGTTTATCAAGAAAATCTCGATAGTTGCAAAAAATATTTATCAAAATAAGGGTTTTGAAGCACCAATAGTATTTAGAGAACAAAAAATTACATATGTGAAAAGTACGTCTATTATTAATGTGATATTTACGTAGTTAAATTATTCGACCTCAATTTTTCACTTTCATTAGGTCGAAGCCATTCCCGAAAAAAAAAAAAAGAAAAAAAAAGCTCTATTTGATAGTTTTAACGATGGTAACCGTGTTTTCTCTATGGTTCTGGTGCTGCTCATGACGATCTGGTGACGGTGCATTTCTACTATGTGATTGGTTCCTTGCTGTAACTACTCTAACGATTGGCCAGCCCGTGGTTCAAAAGCCGCAAACAAAAGCGATACCTTCGAAGAATGAAGGAGCGTCTCAATGACAGCTCACAAGACGCACTCGACGAGGTGCCACCGTTGCACCGCAGTCTCAGCGAAGTTAGCGAATCAGCTGGCAATAGCGGACCTGAGGCAGGGGCCGGAGATAACGACGATCACAGGTGAACAAGCTCAAGAAAACGCTGTCCCCCTGCTGAGCACGATTTTGTTTTCATCAAGTTTTCATCGGTGGTTACGCCTGGCCTCGTCGGAAAACTCCTCGGCCTGACACGCGCCCACTGGCTCTACCTAGAAAATGTTTTGTCGTGCTTTCCATTTCCAGTATGCGTAACGATTGGCAATTGCAATCAATACGTTTGTTCCCAAAGAATGTTAGTTTTACAAGTCGACTGTTGGAACGGCGTAGATATGTCACAGATTAGCATGTTTCGGTCACTTAGAAAGATGTGCGTAGTCTTTTTCCATCCGTGTGTGATCGTTTTTGTTTTTTGACATATTTGAGCGCAGAAGCTGAAATAGCACGAATGACCCCGAAGGACACCGCTATTAATACCATTCACGTACGCCCGATATATGTTACATTTTTTTTGTTGCTATTGCAAGTGTGTATACGTTACGCTTTTTTTTTTTCAATTTTGAAAGTTTAATTGTTGCTATAGCGGTAATTTAGGAAAAATAACAATTTATGCTGACGTTTACTTAAACATCCTTAGAACTAATGGGTGTTAAATAAATTTTGAGAGACCGTTCGGTTTCGTTCGTCCGGTTGAATTGGATGTTAGTGTTAAATAAAAAAACGGCAGGCCTTTACGTGCCTTAAAGCACAACGAACAAGTGCTTGCTCTATTTGCCGTTGCGTGCTCTTATTTTGTGACTGGTGTGTAGATACGAAACAATGGCTAACAATTTTTTTAACAGAAATGTTTTTCTGTCTCTTGGTGAGCCTTAGTTTGTAGCGCATTCTAGTACGCGCTAACGGTTCTTCGGTATAAAATGCAAAATGTATGTTCGCTTTATTTGCGCTTTACTGTAGTTACGACCGTGCGTTGAAAAAACAGTATCGCTAATTGTTTTCAGTTCGACGACCAAATTGGATGGCGGCTCGGATATCGAAGGTGCCGGCCTTACAGAGCCGGCTACAGACGACCCACCGGACTTGGAGCCCAGCGGTACGCTGAAGAAAAAGGCGTAAGTTCTCTTTGAACATTTCAGTGATTTTTATTAACAGATAGTCTTTGTATGTATCTGTTGACGCCATCGCTGTTGTCAATGGACAGAAAAATGAGATTTTTTCTATAATTAGAAGAATCAAAAATGTATTGACTACAGGTCACTTCATTGTTCTCAGTAGTACCTTTTTTAGCTTTCATTAAGTACTACAGCCAACAAAATAGGAACTTAGATTATATTTTATAGACGCAAGCATGTAGGTGGAACCAAAGCGCATGCAGAGTAGAAAACCATCTAATCGCAAGAAATTTGATTAATGTTTTTTATTTTTAGCAGTATAGAATTTGTTATAAAGGCATTTCAATTTATTAAAAAAGTGATTTATGTAAGTGCATAAAGAAACTGAAACAAGAGGTGTTTTTTTGAAATAATTTTTCTATACAGAGAAAATAAATATCTAGTGCTCGATATCTTTTACTCTATGTAAGTGAAATATAAAATTATACAGAAATAAAAGAGAAATATATATCTGTGACGTAGTTAGGAGCCATGTAAATGATTTGCACAAGCGCTTCGGATGACAGGGGTATGAATATACTGTATTTCAAATTGGCATTTATTTTTGTATTACAGAAGTAAGTTGAAACAGAAGCTGAGCAAGAAACTAGAAGCCACAGTGACAAAGATTAAAAACGTTGCTGAAAGTGTTGATGAAAGTAAGTTTTCGTTGTTGCGAAAAGATTTTTGCTTATGCAATTGTTTTTACACAATAGTCTAAGTAGGCGCGTGCATGCCAAAATAGGCGCACGTAATGAACACTGTGTATTGCCACATATTGCTCATGCATTACGGAAACCTAGTCAATAGTAATACAAGGATCTATTTCATTCAAGCATCAGTCAGAATAGATCAGTTTTGTAACGGAAGAGCCAACGTAACGATCTAGGAAACTTTGGATTGTTCTAATCTTCTAGATACTACATTTAGAATTTGGTGATTTAATCTGCAGAAATTCAGCAGTGGCAGTCCCAGCATAGCCAGGAAGAACCAGCCGAAGTAGATCTTATGACATTAGACCCACAACCGGACAAAGTTAAGGTGACCACGTCCTCCAAAAATCAGAAGTCGGATTTCGACGGAATTCGGGAAGTGCAAGGTAGAAAAAATACAATTTTTAAGTGCTATTTTTCAGTAGATCAATAATAATGTTATCTGATAGATATTTAGATTAGCCTTAAACTCCAAGTGCAAAAATTATGATATCAGTATCTGTTTCTTCTGGTTTATTTTTTATATTCTTTTGTAGCTTTTTTAACTATTTTTGGATCATAACAATTATAATTTGTACTTAAGCTTTGTCAACCAGCTGTTGGGTTCCCAGACCGTTTTTCAATTAAAAATATTTCAGACTTGTTCTGGTAACTGATCTTGTTTTGCATTGTCTTGTATTGTTCTGTGTGGATTTGGTGCACTAGCTCTGAAAGGTATCCACCAAGGAGCAGTATGGACGATGAAATTTTCGCAGTGTGGTAGGCTATTGGCAAGTGCTGGTCAGGACCATATTGTGCGGGTCTGGGTCCTTAGAGACGCATTCGAACACTTCAATGAAGTTCGACGAAAAAGCCAAGCGAACACTGGGCGTGACCGGGAGGACAGTATCAACGATAACCGCGATTGCAATGCAGGCCAACTTCAAGATCTATTATTTGCTGGTAACCAAGTAAGTGCTATTAGTCTAAGTTGTCGATCGCAACGTTCGACTGCCTGTGACGTGAAGCGGAGGGTCTTATGTATTAAACGAAAAAATCTTTGTTTGACTTATCTACATGGTACATCCTTTACATCACGTATTATTGGCAGACTAACGGAGGTGGAATAAAAAGCCGTCTTTAGAACACTATGGTTAATATAATTATACTACAACATAATTTCATAGCACATATGATATGTGTAATTTATAAGTAACGATTGTTTTATTTCTTAGTTGCCACTATATTTATTAAGCTTAGCGACGTGTCCGGTATGGTTACAAGCCTGTATTCTAAATCGTGTTCCGTGATCTGCATTTCTAGCAGACTTCTAGTGTGATTTTTAACTGTGTGATTTTTTTTATCTAGGAGGCCGGTAATTCAGCTGGTATAGAATTAACGGTCGAAGACCGTGGCCCATTTATGCCTCAACCATTTGCTGAATACGAAGGTCACACTGCTGACGTATTGGATGTGTCATGGAGCAAAAGTAACTTCATTCTCAGCTCGTCGATGGATAAAACTGTTCGCCTGTGGCACATCAGTCGAGCCGAGTGTCTTTGCGTGTTTCACCATGTCGAATTCGTTACTGCGATTGCATTTCACCCCCGAGATGACAGGTATTTAATAGGGATCTGTTCTTGCATATGTACGAAAAGTAAAGAGATAATAACCGACGCTCAACAGCTATAGGTATGTTGTCATTAATGCAACGTAGCACGCAATATTATTAAAGGTGGCTATGCCGCAATTAAAATAAGCTTCTATTATAGAAATATTTAATGCCAGTAGCAAATTGTTACTTCAAATTCACCAATACTCTATCTATCCACTTTTATTAAAATCGGAACATATTCTCTCGCCAATTTTTTAACAACTTATTATGTGATTATCATTACTTTTCCACATATTTTGCTTATAGATATTTTTTAAGCGGTTCGTTAGACGGCAAACTCCGCTTGTGGAATATTCCTGATAAGAAAGTGCATCTATGGAACGAGCTGGAAGGCACTCATACAAAACTGATTACTTGTGCCAATTTTTGTCAAAATGGCAAATTTGCTGTTGTTGGTTCGTACGATGGTCGATGCGTATTCTACACGACCGACCAACTTAAGTACTATACACAGATTGCGGTGCGCAGCTCGCGCGGTAAGAATGCCCAAGGAAAGAAGATCTCAGGAATCGAGCCAATGCCCGGCGAAGACAAAATACTTGTAACTAGTAACGATTCCCGAATTCGCCTTTACGATCTCAGAGACCTGACGCTCTCGTGCAAATATAGGTACAGTATAGTGCAACGACGTCTAATTATTTTAAGATGCAATAGAAATACATGCAATACGATTTTCTAAAAAATGTAATCAAATACAAAACCAGAATTGCTAAATTCGGACTCCGAATGTTAATTTAAAGAAAAAACTGTTCAGGCTTCTAGTTCTAGAAACGGCGCAAATATCTAAACGTTCTTTTTTTTTGAAGATTTATGCTAAACTGCACGGACTCTGCAGTACGTTTAGTTTGTATTTTGTTTATGTCTAGTAAGTAGACAACTGAATATACAAGCTGGTTCTAGTCAGTTCTTTGGGTGCCTTTATTAACATGTTTTTTAATATAATACTATTAAAAGTTAATATAATACTGTAACTGTTTGGATGTGGTCTGTTGTGTTCCAATAAAAATACCCGGCGCGCGTGACCACTTACGAGCCGTTCTCTGGGGCTCACTGGCTATTCTCACTAATGCACTACATGTTGGGGTTTTACTTGATATTTACAGAGGTCTGGTGAACAGCAGCAGCCAAATCAAAGCCACATTTAGCCCAGATGGACGATACGTGATTAGTGGCAGCGAAAATATGTTTACCTATATCTGGAAAACCTACCATGACCACTCAGCGTTTTCCTCAGCTAGGCGAGACCGCAATGCCTTTTGGGAGAACATCAAAGGTAAGTAGCACTCCGCGAACTCTGCGAATAGGAAGCTTCTCGGGCCGAAAGTTGTCTTAAGATAATATTTGATAACGAATAAAAGGAGACAGATATATCTTGTATACCTAACAGAAATAAAAGCAAGGTAAGCGAGGTAATAGGGTTGATCCAGTTCGCTTATACTACCGACTACTGTATTAGCATTTGTACGTTTCAGGGAAGCAATCATTTCTTTGAATCCTAATGTTTTTCCCCTAAAGTTTCCCCCGTTTCTAATGTTTGGTCTCTCTTTTGTTCTTATGTTTTCTATATTCATTAACGCGCGTTTGACTAGTTCACGATGCTTCGGTCACATCCGCAGTGTTTGCTCCGAAGCCGGATATCATCACGAAGCAGCTGGATGATGCGCTTGTTCCACCTTCGGTAGCGTCGGAAAGCGCCAAAAATTACGTAATTGTTTCCGCCGATTTTCGGGGTGAGATTCACGTGCTAGCGCATTCGATGCGTCAAAGTGAATGATCCGGTCGCCCGGGACCGCTGTTGGCCGTATGCTGCAGCAGTGGGCCCAATGATGATCAGACTTGTGAAGGAGGCGATCGTGATGATAGGACCAGCGGGGTTGTTGGTACCCTTGAAAGCTGCATTGCTATAACCGGCACTGGAAAAAGGCTCGGGTCCTACAGGCGACGAACACCTTAGAATAACTGTTTGGTTACTTATAGAGGCAAGGGAAGCCTTCGAAGGTTACCCAAATGTTTTCACATGAATGATCAATACAATAATTTATTACCAGGAGGAGGAAAGTTGCCTGAAAGGGAATTCTTGTGGATTTGTTACCGATCAACGGTGACGTTAATACTTAATGCCAATAAACAGGGCAGTGTGCGACATGGCCCAGCTAAAGTGACACAAAGGACGAGAAAAAATCGAACGAGCTAGTCAACGAAGCTTGGAGAAGGAAACCTGTTCTTGTTTTTAATCTAGTGAATTGTCACGCACAGAACCACGTTAACAGAAACACTTATTTGAGGAGAATGGTACAACAGCAGATATAGTGGAAGGTTGCAGGCATGTTATATATTAACATAAATTTGAAATTGGCCACAAAGAGAGTTAAGAATAGACAAAAATATACACCGGTTAAAAACGAGTGATTATAGACGTTATCCAACGGTTGAGTGAGATTTCCACGATCGAGAACTGTTGGAAGACCCCATAAGTCCTAGGCCTGTCGATATACACAAATTTAAATGCCTGATGAAGAATCAATGGGTGGCGTCCACTAAGTAAGCAAGATCTATGTAGATGCCAAAACATGAGTTATGTTGATTAAGTGATACCGCCAAGATCGTTCGGTAATACAAGAAAGCCTAAGCCTATATACATACAGCCACGAGCATGGCAACGTGTCTGTGAATATAATTATTAAGTTCTTATAATGTGATCCACCTGGAATTGACTGAGACTGGTCGGTTAATCCTAATGACCACATATACTGTATTTATTATGATGGCGTTTATACCCTTGCAAATAATCAGTCGCAAAGGTATGCAAAAAGATAAATATATTTTACACTTTGCAGCAACACATTGTAATACAGTAGTTTGAGATTGAAAATCACCAGACGATAAGATAAATTGACTTTCCAGAGGTTTTCGTTATTGCGTTAAGAAATGATATGATAAGAAATCCTTCATGTGGTGAATGATATTACTACAGTCTCTGTGCCACAGCATTTGTGTTTGTCCTGAAAAAACAGAACAAGGGCATAATAGGTGTGGGTATATGTAGGCCAGCAACCACTGCGGTAAACGCAATGAGCGACTTTGTAATACTATGTAAACAACACAACAGGACGCGCCAAACCATTGTTGGACAACTATTGTTACGGCGACGCAGAAAAACGAAAAAGGAATGACTTTGTGAGTAGCGCGCGGAGTACTGAAGAGTGTTGATGCTGGTAACCGTTGGAGAAGCAAAAAAGTGAATCCGTGTAGAACTATATGCAAGCATACGTTATATAACAATGACAATTGCGATTGCTTAGTCGAAAGCGTACCTTTGACGTTTCTTTCTACCTGCAATGTATATACAGTACACTATTAGTAAAAATACGCGTAATGAATATATGAATAGCTAGATAATTCGCTAAATGTTCGAGGATGGCGACTACTGCTAGAGGCATAATTAGGAATATGAAGTTGGATGATTTATTTCAGTTTATCTGTTGAAGCAAGGTGAAAATCGAAAGAAATTAGGTACTGTAGCCTTATCATGTACGTTAAGTAGATGCATATTTCAAGTTAAACAATAGACACGCACAGATACAAAACAATCAACCATTCGAACGTGTTGGCAATTATTAGCTGAACGAAATTTTTACTGTTATTGTCTGCGTTAATTTAACTGCTTATCAAGACAGGTCAAGACGAGCTTCCATTGGTACCTGGTAATCGATGGTCCACAATGAAGTCGGCAACGGTTGGTGAGTTACCGTCGCTACACTGAAACAAATTTTATACCTCGTTACTCATTTTTCAAGAGCTATTCTGGTCCAAGCTTAAGGCTGTTACTCAATCTCCGTAAGATTCATTGAATCCACCAAGCTAAGTGAGCCGGTTTCAGACTACAGAAGGGCGAATAGATAAACTTTTAATAAGTCATTATACAGCTCTGTCCTTTTGCCGATAACACGATTTGATAGAATAATGAAATCCGCTAATCGTTTGTCGTATTTGGCTACACTAAAGAAGATACTCTTTATTGTTTCCGATAGCTGAAAAATGGTATCTACTTCTACAACCAGCACCAGCAGAATGATATGCGCAGTCTATAATTGCGTACACGTTGCTTGAGGGAAGTGGAGCAACTACTGCCGAATCATTTTTTTTCGCGCCAAATTTGTTGAATGTTAGTTTTCGCGCAATGGGCCATATTTGCGGTCCTGTTGAATAAATGATCTAATACAATAGGTTTTTTGTATTAGTCAACGATGTCCAAAACATCCAAGTCATAAAGCAAATACGCTACACAATCAACTGTACACCTACTTTTTTGGTTCTTATTTTTTCTAATATAAAAGCATTATGTATACGTTTTGCAGTTACACGAGGAGGAAGAGAAAACAGTGAATCTTTTCTTAGGTAGATACGCTCATTTAACTCTGCGGCTGAGCACCTGCTTGAATTAGACAAAACATAAATCATAAAGATGCTAAAGATGACCGACCTGTGACGTTGTGGTATATATTTATATACATATATATATATATATATGAACTGCCACAATAATAAACATGATTTTTATTACTATGAAGTTGATTGCTAGTACCCGTTTGTGCATAGTACTGATTCCTCGATGTAGAATGGTTTGATTACGGGCTGACACTGGTTCATGGTGCAAATCCACTGCTCGGTTAAAAATATTCCACTGTCAGCTATAATCGAAAGTATACAATATATCAATACAAAACCACCTATATTCTTAAATTACATGCTTGGAGAATAAAAACATAATTGTAGTGTTCAAAGGCATAATTGCTAGATCTGTACGGCCCAACACATTCCATTCTTAAAAATTAGCAGACGTAAAAACAATGGCAGTTCACGTATTATTCAAATAGTCTAATCGCATCCGGACCTTCAAACCACCTGTCTGTAAAAAGTTGCTCATACTTGGTAGAGATATACTAAAAAGCGTAATGTTTTTAATCAGTTGCTAAGTCTTTATTTTGATGCGCTAAAGATCCCTTTCATGCGCTGTTACGATTATTACTGTTGCTATACTGTAGTACTTTATAATTAATTTCATATTGAGGTGGGCTGATGTGGATGTTTTCGCACAGATCTAACCAGAGGCACAATCTTTATCATCCTCTGATGCTTGGTAGTATATAACTCGAACTCGGAAAATTTTTCGGTTAATAGGGGCTCTTCGATTGCTCTCGTCAACCGTGGTTCATATTTCCAATATTGTGTATATTTTGATAAATTATTAAACAAAAAAAAAACTTGCGCGTAAAAGCGAATAAGCCATAGGACAAAAAATGCTCCTTAACAAACCGAAATAAAAATTTAGGCAACTAGAACGTTATGAGAGATCTTTTCGTTATGGAAGTGAGACAGCACGATATATAAACATAAATGTTGAAACACTAACACATATAAGAGAGACCCTGGTAGAAAGTGACAGAGAATTGTATACTGTAGATTTTGAACAACGCAAAACGAGGCACAAAAGGTTTTTGCCGTTAATGTTAGTCTACTAAATGAATTATTGATTAGGTTATAAACTATTACTGTATCAACTCATAAGTATCTTATCGTATGTGATATAAACAATGTTCATGTTTTCATATCCTAGTGGCGTGATTACTTACATATGTTACCGTAGGTATCAAATAGAACTCACGGCCTTTTCTTGGCGAACACATCCACGACCCTTGTTTATTCATTAGCACTGTTTATCGCATCGTGCTCTATCGTTACATTAATTAATTAATACAAAAATTACTAATTACATTGCTACGTGGATTGATTAGAGTAAGCGATATTCAGGTGGGTGGTTACGGAAAAAACATTTTTTAAAAAAGTACGATTTGATATTATGGTGACTCGTTTCATGTAATTGGCGCACATGTCTGTGTTTTCGAAGAGACTAACTAAATGAGTCTCGGGCGCCCCCTTAAAGAGCTATGAAAGCCAAACCCTAGAAACGAGGCTCGGTCTTAAAGTTTTGGACGATCAAGACTGGGAGCTTACAGATGAGAAATTCAGTCGATTTTTGGTTACGACGAATCTCAAGAAAGGCGTTTTTAGTACCCGTGACTGACTTAGCAGCGGTCTTTGTGACCAGCTACTCATGAAGGCCTTGCCTCCGAAAGAGTTACGAACGCTCTGCTGAATACGAGCATAATTCAACATTAGGTTCTTGGAGAATGATGTTCAATAACTTTTATAGACGAAAAGAGAATAGAACATGGCAGGAAGCCACAAAGGCGTCACTTGAAAGAGTATACCGAAACACCACAAATGAAAACCCTTTCTTTAGAAAATGTTTAGGTGCTATATAGACAGGATCTAGCCGATTCGCTGGCACCCGTAAGTTCCATTGATGGCTATTAAAATAGGTTCAGCAAAAAGACAGATCTACTCGTCCGTTTTGTTAATCGATGTAAATCATGTCTGGACGTGGCAAGGAAGACTAGGGCTTCGGAAAGAGAGGCCCCAAACGTCATCGTAAAGCCCTTTGTGACAACATTGCTGGTATTACCAAACCCGCCATCCGTTGTTTTGAGCGCCGTGGCGGTGTCAAGCGTATTTCGGGTCTGATCTGCACAGTTAAATAACAATATGTATATAAACTAAAAAACCAGTGTTGCCTGATGTAAAATGGCAACTAACCCAACTTACCTAACAATTTCGATAAGTAGATCGCACATAAGCGCTCACTTACACGAAGTTAGTCCATATGTCTCCAGTATTTGATTTTTTCTTTTAACTTATTATATTGTACATCCATGTACAGTAGGTGCTGATAATAAAATAATAAATCAAAAGTACTTGCACCGTTTGATCTCCTACTATGTGGTGACCCTGAAAAGAGCCGTTTTTAAAGCACCAGCGCTTAGATATGGGCTTTTCGGTTTTTTGGGGAGGAGGACAGCTTGAATATTAGACAATACACTACCCTGGCCGAGGGTCACTCCAGAGAGAAGCTTATTCAATTCTTCATTGTTACGGATGGCGTGCTGAAGATAGCAAAGTATAATCCAGGTATCTTTACTGTCACGAAGAGCATTACCAGCCAACTAGAGTGACTAAAAGGAGCAAGATACTCAAGGACGGCAGCGAGGTACAGGGGGCAGCAGCTCCGACACACTCAGCATAGCTGCCCTTCTGGAGCACCAACAGGGAACGCCCCCGAAGACCGAGTCTTGGTTTTGACTTCTCTCTCTTGAGATGTCCGGACACGATAACGTTTAGATTAATAGCTGTGTAATAGTTAAAAACCGAGTGGATGCGATAGCTTTACATACGTTTGAAATCGGCTCACCCGGATGCTGGCTCCTTTCCCAATGGACGGGGTCTATGATTTGTCGTTAAATCTCTTTTGAAAGTAAGCTATAAGTATAAGTCACGGCTAGGTACAGATCACTTGGTTTCATCACCGAAATCATGCCGCCCGCACCTTCGGAAAACACCTAGAAAAGCCGGAAAGCCCAAAAAACGTCCAAGCTACGGACAAGAAAAAGAAGCGCAGAAGGAAAGAGTCCCTTTCTATCTACATTTACGAAATTCTCAAACAGGCCCATCCGGACGCCGATATCTCTTCGAAAGCAATGTCGATCATGAACTACTTCGTGAGCGACATCTTCGAGAATTGTTGCATCTTGCCTTTCTCACCACAACAATCGCTCGATCATCGCCTCTCGATGTTTGTTGACCAGACTGATGTCGAATTTCTCCCCCCTGGTGAGTTGGCAAACACGCCTGAAGGCTCTAAGGCTGTCACCAAGTGCACCTCGTCAATGTGTACACTGCAATTCTTCCACTAAAGATGGCTCTTTTCAGGCCCACCAACGTCAAAGAGGTCAAATTGCTTTATTTCTATATAATATAAATCTTCAAGCAGTGGTGTTCGAAGCACATAGAGCAATTTTGTCTTATGCAAGGAAAATCGGATGTGGTATATTTTTGTTGCAACTACGAAATTCCAGTGCCGGTTTATAGTATCTTTTAAAGCTTCTACTGTTAAAAATGTATGAATAGACTAATGTTTCCAATAAAGTTCCGGGCGGTTAAAAAGCACAAATTAAAGATGTATTTTCGTAAAGATACAATAAATGATAAATACATTAGTTATATTTAACGCAGCATTGCTAAATTCCCCTCTGGATCAGCAAGATAAATAATTTAAACCACTCAGCTAGGTAATAGATAGTTTGATATTACGAATCGCTTGATGGGAACTGTATGTTAAAAAAGTATGTGCTTTAGTCCATGCTTGAAGCATCTCGAAGATATCATATTGTTCAGATTGAGGTTCAGTCTGTCTCTGGTAACCGCGGATATAACGAAAAGCGACGATGCTAAGCTTTCAACGATGAGGTTTCTTGACACCACCGGTAGCCGATTTGCGAGCGGCTTTGATGGCCAATTTCTTAGGTGGAGCCTTGCCTCCGGTAAACCTCCGAGCCGTTCGTTTGGTACAAGGGATGATGCCGCAATGAGTGCTTCGAAAGTTGTGCTCAACGAGTTTTACAAATGAAAAGAGTGGAGAACATGGCAGGCAGCCACAAAGGCGCCATCTACGAGGAGTATATCGAAACACCGAAAGTCAAAGCTGCCTCCCAAAAATAACTAGGCGCCATGTGAAAAAGGTCGAGCCTATTAGCTAGTACCAGCGAGTGCCCCTGACGACAATAAAAGCGCACTCAGACAATAGACAGATCAATTCGCTCATTAAAAGTGAGTCCACCGTTAGATATATAATACTTTTAATTTATTGTACTTAAAACTACATATGGCGTTCTATACGTGAACACTGCTAGCTGTACTCTTTAAAATGTCCGATCTAATTAAAATGAATGGGTCAACAAGAAGTCGATCATTATCCCTAAGGAAATTTGGACCGCCGTCAAGCTGCTTCTTCCTGGTGAGTTGGCCAAGCACGCCGTCGTTGAGGCTATTAAGGCCGTAATCAAGAGTCTTGTTAAACTTACCTGAGGTCTTTTCAATAGACCAATAAAACGAAATGGTAATCAAATGTTATGGTAATCCTAAAATTTGGATCGACAATGGCCGCATATCCATAGCTGCCATTGCCATAAATGATTCAATTTGAGCTTAGAAATTATTCCTGTTACAGCAACAGAAATCCGCAAGAATCTATTAATCGACATAGCTTATTAAGCTTATCGGTCTCTGGAATTAACTTTCTATTACTACTAGGTAGTAGGAAATTAAGCCGCAAAACATAACTTTTTAGAGGGGCAAACAAAATTGTAGCGGCTTGCCATTATGCAAATTAGTTTGATAACTAAAATTTCTGAGGACAGCTTACGAGAATATGTTTTGCTTCAGTGCAAAGGACCTATTATTACAGTTATTCCTTGTGGACAGAACGGACTATAATGTGTCTGAACTATAAAACCTAATATGTCTCAAATATTTGTAGACATGCTGCGAGTTCGTCGAAAAATTATGTCGTTACACGCATTTTATATAGTATTATTTTCAGCTTTTATGGTTTGGTATTCACGCTGTAAGAATACACCGAAGGTAAACAGTTGGCCGTGCACCTACGTTCAACGGGCCTGTAGAGCAAACTCTTTTGTATGACGCGTAATATATTTCGCTTTGTTGTCGTTTGCTTTAGGTGTCTAAGCCTGTGGCACTCTAGAAAAAGGTGTCCTTGACAAGAGCTATATTGCGTTTTCTTAAGGCTTTATGACCTGTAGAAATGGACGGCTCAACACAACGTACCGGGTGTTTAAAAAGTGATGCATCCTTGTATAAGATTGTCTAAAAATAAAGTAATCCTCTGTAGATGTACAGTGGTTCTTGAAAGAAAGTGCATTAGTCGAAAATACACATTTTTAACACCACGTGGATGGTTTTTGTATATTTATATTTATCTCTATAGAATGGTTTACGCTAATACCCTTTAGACATTCTATATTTCTACAAAATTTTGCGATTATTTTCCTGAGCACAGTCATAACTTTACTTTGCCCTACACTTAGCTAAACGGAATACAACTTATGCATCTAAAGGAGTATGTCTCTAGGATAATTAAAGATATCTATTCGAATAAGTCAACGGCCTTTAATAATCCAGGCCGTTTATTACGAAGGTTTTCTATTCACCCATTGCCCGGAGTACACCGTCGTGTCCTCACTCATCAACGTCTTACTTTATATCGAATCCATTTCTTGTTCGATGACATTTCATAGCACGCCATTGCTGCATCACACTGAGTTGTGCCCATGGCGATAGCCATATACTTATTTACCAGGCTAGGTATGCCGTTATCGGAAACCTATTGCCTTACGCATAGGAACTAAATATATATCTGTATATCAATCCTGTTCCTTGTTAAATTCCTAATGAAACGATTACAGATCATCTGGCGGTCTGTTTTCATTAACCTTTCGGTTAAAGGGTTTCTGTCGCATATTTCAAACGTCAGAGGTCAAGGTCGAAGCTGACATTGACGCAGCTCCCGAACAAATACGCAGATGAATACATAATTGCTGTGGGGCCGGTTGTGGGGCCTTGTTGATGTTTGTCATTGATTAATAAAGAACGTACAAACTTAGGAATAAGTGCTGTCTAGTTAGGAGTGGATATTGTAATTCAACCAGGAATGCGACGAGTTAGTCAAGAGACATTTTGTTAATAAGGAACGCTCGACTTTCGACTGAACTGTTCTGTGGGTGTCTGTGCGTTTTTTGTACGGATTTTAGGTAGAGGGCGGGTAGCTGAGTCGATGAGATCAAACGCATAAATAAGAAACTTACGTTAATTGCCTTATGCAGCTCCCGTAACATAGACTTCTTCTTGATACAACACTGGATAAGTTTGCGTGTTACTAATTAAATAAGATGCGTTGGATCAAGTTGATGACTGAAAACAGCAATGGATCGGGGAAAATCTCGTTGATATTGGCAGCATTATACAAAATCTGTAAATTATTTATAAGCATTCTTAAAGACAAAGTAGGGGAACAAGTGCCGCACCCTTCTGTCGTGTATTTTTTTTTATTTTATCGAGGGCTTCTAGTGGTATCGGGCTGGCACGTACTTTGGTCTGCCTAGCTAAACATATATATAAATATATAAAGCGGTAATGGTATCAGGCTTCAATACGCAAAGTTTGAACGGCACAAAAAATAGTTCTTGCTGCCCCACCAGGGTAAATTGCAGCGAAAATCCAAAACAACAGTTATCAAGTAAAGCTCTAATTGTTCGGTTGAATTATTCATCTAGATTTTCTTTGTTTGTGGGTGAGCGGTTGTTTGGATACACCACCGATCAACATTATGATATTTACCACGAAAATGATCCATGGCACAACAAACCTCCATGACCGAGAAGTTCATTCAAGTTAGTGCACTCTGTAACGAGCAACTCGATATGTTACTCTTCGATCAATAAGGAAAACTTTCCAAGCAAAATACACTTCTAATTTGAAGTAGTATTTAAATCGGGCCCAACGTAAGCTTCTAGCGTATGGGGTCATTTAAGTGAAGTGCACCTCCAAAGTGGTGCAGGTAAAGTCTAGTAAACAAACCTGTATAATGATGTTCATATTTATATTCGTTTGTATTTTATTGAAAATCTGTACTCATGTTGCAAGGTTGCTTAAAGCGTATGCTTATCCAATGATGTCATCGACTAGTATATATATGTGTATCTGGGGTGGCTTGCCTTGCGATCTTATGTATGAAGCGCGTTGACGACTTGATCATGGCTGTGTGGTAAATGTTCATACATATTTCAACGACATTAACCTACCGAGTAATTGCGACCCTTGAGTTTTAGTTTGCATATTGGGCCGTGCTTGATAGAGGACGCAGTCGTTATTGCACGATGGGTTATTGTACTTTTTCGATTCTAGCAATGAAAGGTTTGACTAACATTGTCCCAGATTATCTTACCAGGCATCGTTTCATGCAGAAGTTATGTGGTACATATCGCTGGTGGACCTTGAAGCAAAAATTTCCTGGTCTCTAATTCTGCATGTGCAAAAAACGAGTTTCAGAACCGCATCAAATGATAACTAGCCTTATAGTAACGGTATCGCACTTTTGTCCTCGGAGCACATCGAAGTCGAAGCTATAACCGGCGATACGATGTGCAAAATTTACATTAAACGTTGTTTAAACTTGCAACAAAACTACGAGTGAAACCAAATCGTGTAGCAAGCTGTGTACATATGGAGTGTCCCGGTGTAAAAAGAGTCGCAAATCGACTCTTTTCATGGCCGCGAAATCATCATTATTATTATTATTTTGTTTAGTCTTTGTTGCTCAAGAACAAACAGAAAGCTTCAACTGTATTCAGCAAATCTTATTGTTGTAGTTTGTCTTACAAAAAGCCCTAAACTTGTCTGCGTTCTCAGCTAACCCTTGGAAGCGTTCCGACTGACAGTATTCTGTGATACGTTCTGAGATTGACCACAGGATTTGGAAGATACATAACATTGAAATTCGAAAGCAAAAATGAGGCCCTCGTACTTGAAACGCCTCATCCTTGTTTCAATTTGTCAATTTTTTCAGCTCTTATATTACAAATTTCTCCGAGTTCTTCTGTCAAATTCTTAAAGGCATCATTTGAACTCGAATTCAGGAAATTCATTCCTCTTAAAATCGATAGAAGATTTTTTACTCACCAGAACATTTCATAGCGTAGTGGCTCCTGTGCCATAACTATCTAAGGTTCTAACGCATGTTGACCTTTAAGTAAACTGGAGTAGAAATTTAGATAAAAAATAATTCAGATGTGGCCTAAGTTCTGATGGCACTCTCCAAACAAGAGAAAAAACAGTTGTTTTCCTGACTTGCAATTGTTCACGAAAAATACTTTTTTTTTTTTTAAATTTTAATATCGTTCTTGATTTCAAGTCAGTTCGGAAGTAGAAACTGTGTCCAGTTACTACGCGCTATCATCTATAATATCGTCAGTTACTAATTACAGAGACGTCGGCAATCACTGAGTTTTGAATACACGCCTCGCAGTATAACCGACGTTATTACATTGTCTTCCCTATAAGTTTGCATAGAATCAAGAGCTGTTTACCTTCGTCACTACACATTGTACTATTAATCTTGTAAAATATAGACTGCTCTAACCAGTAGCTGCTCAAATATGTAACAGTTTTGACTATGCATCTTGTCTTATCCAGCTGGCATACTAACATGGAAAGAAAATGATTCAGTGACAATGATAATATTGCACCACCTTCAAGGTAGACGATGCCTCTTTGGTGAAGGTCACGATAAAGATCTCGGCGAAGATGAACAGCTACTGGCACGAAGACTGTCGACTCTTTCTCTAGAAGTCATCGGATAAAACAATTTTCACCGTGGCTACATAGATTCAGGGGGCTGGTCAAAATATGTGATGCAACAACACGTACGGCGACATGACAGCGTGTCTGAGACGGGACGATGCCATCATTGAAGGTTGATTACCTTCGCTATTATTACCTGCTGATAGACGTAACAAGCATGTTCATCTATATGTTCGTAATCGTATTATATAGTGAGAGGGACGATGAATTATATGGTGGCATCCTAATCACACATTTTCGGCGGAAAACCTTGGACAGCCGACGGCTCATCGGTGGAGTTCAAGTGGAAAAACAATCGAGGACAAAAGATGTATATTTGGTTTCGCGCTACACAAACCCCATATGTACTATGTAACCGCTGACAAAACTAGGGTGACATTGTGAACATAATCAATGGGAATGATGCGTATGGGTTTATCACTCAAGTCGGTTTATTTAATTCTATGTTTCATAATTATTTAGTATAAGACGCCACTATTTTAGTGCAATTAAGACATGCAAAGTTTTCAACAGGCCATAATAATGATAGACACATGCGAGACAATGCAAGAATGATTTGAATCCTATTTTTTCTAAAATATTTATTTTCATGGAGTTCCAAGGCCTTCATTCGGGTCCTTTCGTAGGATGAAATCTAGCATTTTCAAATACCTGAAGATACAATGTACAACCATTTTTTAATGGTAATTCCAACGAAAATCTATTCTGCCATAATTTCGGACCAGATTATAGTGCTGGCAACTAATGAGTCAGACCACGGGACTGAAGCAGGTTATTATGATTTTTAAACTAAAAGTTATGTTTATTCAATTGTTTGCGCTTTCCGAATAAACGAAAAGGGAATTTGCTAAAGCTTCAATAGGTGATGTTCTCTAATCGGGTTTAAGCCAGGTTAGCCACCTCGCATATGACAAATTGGTGCCGCCAAGTCAGATGTGACAGTCGGAGACGTGAGTTCCTTCCATTCTAATATTTCTGTTTGTTGCGCATTATTATGATCTTCATTATTTGTTTGAATTTACCACAGTAATGTCATGATAAGTGCTTTTTTTTTGTTTTATTTACAGGGTTTTGGCTGTTATATTTGCCGAAAAGGATATGCTTTTATGAGTGCAATTTCGAATCAGTTTAAAGATCTTTATGATATTATTCGTAACTGATTCCGATCGGATCAGTAGTGCGGCATTTTGCGTGAGTCAGCAATCTGTCCGCTAAGATCATCGTATCTGAGCACCCCTTTCCTCCTCGCTGAGAACATCATGAATGCAACCTGACCGATAACTCGTTTGTGCTTCCAGAGACACTCTTACAAAGAGTACGACGCGCTTGTGTGTATCTCGGCCCTGACACTGATCGCGATTTATTGCGAGAGAGTAGTTTGAGCACCTCGAACACAACGTCTCTTGAAACCAATTCAATCGATTATCAGGGTAACCTGCTAGAACCCGCTAATATACCAGAGACAAGAACCATTTTTACGTAGACGGAAGATCACCATCCTGTCTTGTCAAGTAAAACTCGCGCGTGCGGAATCATATTCTAGGTGACTGATCTATTTTTCGTCAGTGCAATTTAGTAGGAAAAGTCGAGTTAACTATCAGACTGAGCATCATCATTTTTGTGCTGATTAAACCCCTTCTTGATGATTGATGAATGATTTTTGTTGTTAAGATAGCGATTTGTCAACAAAAGGCAAGTAGCTGTAACAGAAGCTTATTTCATGAAGTGTTATGTACAAGTAGTTGATAATTATTTTTAGTAGATAGTAACTTCCTTGAGCTTTTTCAATTTAGGCTGAACAAAAGAACGAAGCAGTGGCCTCTGCTGTTACAAGCAATGTAATTAGTTGGCTGTGAACAATCTGCCCTTTCTGAAAGATTTTCTCGCGGTAACACGCGATACTAACAATGGTTAGCAGTAACATCATCGTAAGACGATTTCTGAGTGCGATACACGGTCCCTTAAAATTAATGCTCATACAGGATTAATTTATCTCCAGTTAATACTATGAATTGACCCGGTCAACATCGCAGTCGTTGAACACTCTGCTTTATGGCACGGTTAATTTTATGCATAAACTCGAAAAATGTGACTGTAGTTTACGGTATATCCAGATTCCAAAGGGACTCCATTAGGAACTAGATATATCTTAGCTAATCAACAAATGTAATGAAGCTATATTCTCGTTCTCACGTCAGTTCAGCGAGCTGTCATCACTTATGACTGTTCTGAGCTAAACGTTAGAACAATTTTTCCCTAAGGCGTTCTCGTTAGCTTCTTGTGTGTAGAAAAGGCTAACTTAAAAGACCTATCATTAAGCAATAAGCACTCGATCGCCTTAGTATTACCGTAGTGAGCGTGATATATAGATGGACTGCTATCCGAGATACGACTTTTACGACATTGAATGTAAGCGAGACCTTATTTTGGAGCATGAAGAGACACACAAATATCGTGGAAAGGCATCGCCGAAATGGCTGACAGAGTAAAGAACTTGAAAAGGCATGGGCCTTATTTTCGATTCATTAATGCCTTTTTGTCAGGGACATCACCGAGATCAATCTATCCTTACGTTGGATTAAATTTTGCCTCAGCGTCAGGATCTAGATTTTAGCGCTCACATGCATTACACGGCTTCTGATAAGCATTACCTGCAGAATGTTCAGTATAGGTAAATTTGGCATGACTGCTCCATTACGTGGGACGTACTATTAGTACTCACTTTGTTAAACGATCTCGGGGCTAACACACAGTCTACATAATAGAGCTCATTTGTTTATCCCAACGATTGCAGCTAATTGAACGATGTCGTACGAGGATTGTCAATACTGGTCTATACATACCCCGGGTATGTCCTTCGACACCAAGAGCGCTGTAAACGTTAGGGTCCAGCTTGGGCGAATGCCAACAAAGAGCGTAACAATAAATGACCACTGGCAATGATGCTTCGTTGGTCGTTGTTTCCGTGATACGGTTCAGTTGCTGCTCCCCTAAGCAAGTCGGCAGAGTTTAACAACAATCCCTAACGGCACGCCAACAAGGAAATCGCGCACATACGCTAATCCTTTAGAACATTTCAACAAGCAGTTGACAAGCGTAATGTTAGGTATGGCCGCTCTCTTGAATTAAGGCCCCTTAGATTAAGATGAGGGAGTAGTTTGAAATAGGGCGGTAGAATTTTCTGATGAGGCTCTGTGACAGAAAACAGCAAAGTACATCGAGCGGAGTTTCCCCATATAAGACACAATCGTTGTCCTGCACCTGCTCTATACGTTATTGAGTGTATGAAAGCTGGTCTTAGTGATTTCGAAAACGGCACTTTATCCGTATGACAAGTGTTCACGTGCTACACGGCACTGTAAAACACAACTTACTTGGATGGTGGTACTTCGGTCAGTTCTAACATATTGCTACTCTGCTTTAGCTGTGACCTTATTGAACAGAAACACCAGTCACCATTCGAAATGTTTGAGTCTTGCAGAAGGATGGAGCCTAGAACGACATCACAAGATTCGACCATTCGGTGAGTTGAATGATTTTCCAAAGAGAAAACGAAAATTGCTTCTTCGAGTGCTCATATTTCAATAAATTACGTATCGGCAAAAATTCGTTATTTCTCTTGGTTTTTTTTTGTTAAAAATAGAAAAGTATAATAAATAATATATTCAGTTTACGTTCAAATTATAATGCGCAATTTTTTCGCGTCTGGCGAAAGCTTGCTAAGTTGGAAATTATTCACAGCTCTTGATTTTCTGGCACCAAGATCACTTGAAACGTGCCCTTTCCTTCCTTTTGCATTGAACAGGGAATATAAATAGAAAAACTTAACCCATTTAAGTTGTAGTAGATAAGTAGTTACCTGTGGGCATGTTGAATCTGAGATTACTCCCATGTGCCATCGAAATCAAGAAACCTTATAAATTCCTAAATTGAAGGGAAATATTTCCTATAATAAAGGATCGGGATTTCGCAGACCTGGCTGATGCTATGCTTATTAAAACAATAGGCAGTCGATGAAAAGTCTGTTATACTAATGCCAACATGCCAATCATAATTGATAGGATTTACTGATCCCAGATTCACCAGCTGGTCAGATTTATTATTCAGGGTGAGACTGATGGATGAGTATAAATGAAAGGACTCAATAATAAAAGCATGAAACCGTCGTTAGGCAAACGAGTTGTTCATGAAAAGGATCGTTTTGTAGTAGTCTAGTTATCTACCTGTTTAGGCCCAGAATTCCTAACTCGGGCATGTAAATACCTCTACGAAATGACCGAAATACCAGGAGCTAAGAGACCAGTAAGATCCAGTTTCGTGGGTATTGTTCTAAACACAAATGGTTTCGTGCATATAAATTATTTGAGTTTAGTAATGTTTATTTGTGTTTGTTATCATGAATTATTAAATTTGTATAGCAAAATATGAACTCAAGGCACTTTTCCTCATGAAATATATACATTTGGATAGTGTGATTCGAATCGGAATATAGTGCACAATATCTGATATATATTTTACCTGATGTTATATGTAATCCTAATCTCCCTACGAGATCGTCTTCATTACCACTGACTTTAGTTTGAGATTTGACTATTCGTTTATATATGGATATTATTAGATATAAGGATATATTATTCCGCGTTATTTCTGTTGTTATTAATTCATCTGCCCTTTTCGTCGCAAAGCAGGTAGGTTAACTCAAAAGAGTGAAAAGAAAAGTTAAAATGTTAATTAATTCCCATAGTACAGCGTATAGACGGAAAGAGCAGGAAAATGTCTTTCGGAAGTTTTTCCCGCGAGGCTCACAGATTTTTTTTTCACTTATTTGAAAAAGAGCGACCTTTACGAAAAACATCTAGCGCAGAGATAGGGAGTTAATTGACAATCTCGTAGCACGTCCACCCGTGTGTGTTTATTCTAGCTGCTACCATCCATAGAATTTTGATAAGAATTCTGATCAACTTGTTATACATGGCGCCAAATCCTGTTCGTTCTGGTTATTCCAAAGCTACAGATTTTAATAAGCAGCTTTTTTTTGCGCTGTTTAAAATATTTCTATCTGAAATGACGTCAGCTGGCATTGTTTATTAATTATCATCGAGTAACTGTGTGCAATTCCAAGCACACGACGTTATAGACAGAAGAGTTGGGGAGAAAAAGGGTCTGCTGTATTATTTTTTTTAATGCTGGATGTATCTCGTAAGGCACTCACCTAAGAACTCTATCTTACAGCAAGTTTCACTTTTCTACATAGTTGATAACAAAATTCATAGCGACAATAGCCATAATAAAATGTTTACAAATTTTGAATATATGAACTTTGTATGGAGAGCAAAAAAAGCTCGAAATACAGTGATTAAGACATCTTCGAAAAATTCGAAATTCTTTAATTATTTATTCCTAATATTTACGTCCACTTGCACTTTTACATTATTGCGGGTCTGAGGAATATCGTTTTTATCAAAGCAAATTATCTGAAAGAAACGAATTACTCAACGCTGCCATCCCGGGCCACTTTCCAAGCATCCCGTTCTATATTAATGTCAACATGTCGTATTTAACATTAAGCTTTTTAGCATATTTTAATTATTCAAATGATGCCTTTTTCTATTAGCTTATTGCTTGGTTAGTTATCATACGACTCATGAGTCGGTTCTATCCTGGCTAAACTACGACAATTCTGATTCTAGCTAGCTTAACTATAGTATATCTTTTGACTGTCTATATTTGTACAGATTTCACGATTTCTGTTGCGTGAACATATAAAGGGTTAAATCTAGATTTTTTTCCCTGTGAGTTGTTTCTAAAACTGTATTTAAACAGAAATATATATTCCAGCAAGAATGTTTCTCATAAGTTGTTAAAAATCCAGGGCTAATATGAGGCCGAAAGACCCAAAAATGCAATGGCTTAGAATGGTTTGAAATCCAAAACGTGCATAAACGCAAAAGAAATTCCTCCTTATGGCTTATCTGGACAATAATCGGTAATAGATTTTTTACATTCCAAAACGGCTATTAATTTCCATATAGAGATCCAGGTATTCCAAAACTGGCTTTTCGAAGCATGTTGATACGTTTTTGGGCCCTTTAAATCTAAACTCTATTGAGAGTTTTCGGTTTGTCTGATGAAAGTTTTCCTCAGGTTTTTCAGAAACCACATGAAAATTGATAATAACGTAGGTTGTTAAACTAGTAGAAAAATTGATGCAAAAAGGTTGGATGTTTCTTAGGTGCATTTTGATGGAGATTCGCTTCGTGTGGAAAAATTGCGTAATAGCTGATATTAGCTGCTAAAATTAAAAGAATGACGCGCCGTTTTTCGCCAAATTTCAAGAGATTTGCTTCAAAAGCAGCTGGCTTTATTCCGGTATACAAAAAGAACATAGAAGAAATCGAACCCGACCAAATATGCTTTTTTAAAGCTTTGGAAGTGAATCAATAATTACTTTAAGCTGGAATGTCCGTAACAATAGGCAGTATGTTAAAGTTTGCTCAAATTTGAATGTTCTACTTCATATATGAATTTCGGCAACTTAAGCCGATAATGCAGTGAAAGTTCTACTCGAGCTTACTTCGACAGAGAAGTAGCTAAACACATATAGAAAGAACACATAACTATAAAGAACAAACCTCATTTGAGAAAATATCTGTCTTAAATGGTTTATGGTTCGATTTTTAAAGGAGATGTATATCAGAGTCGAGATTTGGAAAATGGTTAGTGCTAGAATGAACTCGGCTAAATATGTACTATTTACAATTTTTTCAAAGCTTTGGGAGTAATTCAATAATCACTTTAAGCTGGAAGACTTGTATAAACTTCGTAGCTTTTTCAAGTTGAAGGTCAGTTTAGCCAAAGGTCTTAATAACCTTTGTTTGCAGGTTGACAAGTGCAAACCTACGTCGTTCTATGCATCATTATATTATGTGATTACCAAAATCTTATATACAGTCGGATAGTGACTCTCAAAGTCCATAGCTACAACCTGCAAAATGAACTACAGTAACGACATATCTAAACCCCTTTTATTAAGAAACAGAATGTATTACGATTATAACTATTAATCGGGTGGTTTTATTTAAGCAATACCTCAGAAATTTCTCTTTCTGCAGAAAACCATTTGCCTTTGACATAACCTAGTTAGCAGTTTCGACACAATAGCTTGTAAAGATGTATTCGCTAATTCCTTATGGCCGAAATGAGCGGGATGATCTATCTGGCGACCAACCGACTTCGCTCCGCTTATTGAAGGACAGAGCTTTTTGTTGTAAGAACAACTTTGGCTCGCACCGACAATGAGGAACGTTTTGATTCTGAATACGCTCGCTATACTGTTTGACCTTTCAATGGTACATAACTTTCTATTAAATGCATATATTATGGCCCGAAAGACTTCTTGGAATAAGAAAAGCAATTAATTAATACCTGTAATGAAAACAATAATAATAATATATGATAGCGTTCTGTCTATATCTTCCTTTATTCCATGAGGTGTCACGTACTATATAAAAAGATTTCACTAGTTGATAAATTTGAATCTGTCTGAGACTTCATGACTCAGCCAAACTGAAAGATACTGCCGGTAATTTCAGATTAATCGCATTTAGTTCGCCGATGCGTAACTGCACAGTGTGCTTCAATCAGTAATTCTGCAGATTTTAAAAGATTGAGCGTCAGCTGGCTCTCAATGCGGCATCTCGATTGGCACGTCAAATAAATACTGACGTCGTGCCGGCAACGGGCCCTATCTTTAGGTGCAAACATTGTTTTGTTTTTACAGGAAGTCAAATGAAGTAGAGCTTCATTCAGTTCACTTTTCAATATGGATTTTATTTCTTCTCATGCATTTAAGCACACCTACAGTAAACACTGGTATAGAGTAGTTTATAAAATTTTTTAGTAATTTTTATTCCGTCGCTTGGCCCGCCATCTACAAATCGATCTTAGACAGGTTCAATATTGACACTGTGTCGATTTCATGTACCCGTAATATCGCTATTGTCCCTTCCTCATCATTATTATTGAAGGCGTATGGTACTATTATAATTGTCTCCCACAGGTATTCCTTGTCCAATCAAAAAAAACATTTTTCTGCAGCAGTTGATGTGGTCAGAACTCACAGAACCTTCCATACTTTGCACTTATCCACTACCTGTCACAATTTTATCCACGAAATGCGGTCTCTCCTACAGTCGCGGTGTCTGTGGGGCGGCCACTTCAAACACGTGAGCTTTTTGCTCTTGAGTTGTGGCTATCGTGGGCACCTACCCTCACTCTCTGCGTAGTCCCCTCACTCGGCCCGTGTCCTAGGCTGGTGCTCTCGCCTAGAGTCACGGTTGTGTCCCGTCAGCTAAATGTGCCTTCTTTCCATTTAGCTAGTCACTTAACGCTCGTCATCAGCTTTCGGCGAAGTTCAGCGTTCCGTCGTTGTCAGACAGTAGGTGACTATCTGGCCGACAGTAGCACATATTTCCTGTACACCAAATAGTGGCAACAATAGAAGTCAGTCGTATCACAGACAGCTGGCAAGGGGCTCGTTGCCAGTGCTCGTCGTCCAAACCTGTGTTTGTTACGCTCGCTTCTGTGTGTTCGAGCCTATAGCCGAATAGCAAGCGTTTGCGCTGGCTTAGCATCTGCTACGCTGTCTCTGTTCTCTTAGTGAAGGTCCATTTGTAGGCTCGTGAAGCCCAACGGTGCGGAGTCCTGCCGTCGCCGATGAGGACATTGCCGCCAACAACGACAACAGCATCGTCGATGACGACAATAACAACAACAACTGTTTCTCACATACAGTACCGAGAACAGATGACATTGTGAGTCTCCGAGTAGCAGCTGTGGGTACAGGAGTGACAAAGGATAAACTATGTGAGGACCTTTACCAGCCATACTGTCTATACACAAAACAGAGGTCGCGAGGCAGACAATCGCGAAGAGAAGACCAGAGCCAGAAGCCTGTAACAGAGTGTATCCTGTAGAGTGTTTGTGCTGCCCATTAAAGTCTACTATCAGCTGGCCCGTTAATGGAGGCAGCCAACGGCGAAGTCTGCGCGGACCTCTTTCTCGGGCTACGTTAGAGCTGTACGAGGCAGTTATTGTTGTAACAAGTGCGGCCTCTCTCAGTTCACGAGCATTGGTCCACGATTGCCCCCCCCCCCCCCTTGGCGACCCCTCCTCTACACACACGCTCGCATCTTAATCGTACCGCAATTTCCACTACCTTTACTATTACTGCTGCCGACTGAAAAAACTTTTGCAGCATCATCTAACCTGCTGCTGCTACTGCTGCTGCTGCTGAGGGCGGCGCTGCAGCCACCACTACAGACTTAACTAGAACTTTGGAGAAAGGGCGAAATTGGCCTGTGCTAGCACTGGGTTTCATTGAGTCAGTAACTATTGAGTTGGTGATAAAGTTGTCTGGCGCATAACGAACTGGAGACGAGTCACAAGCCATAGGAGTCTAGCGGTAATGAGGTCCTGTCCTGTCAATGGTGACTGTTAATTGTGTTAGTGGTAACTCCAGTGCTGTTTGGCCTTAGGACTATGCTGTTTTCTTGTTAGAGTTTTTGAGTTGGTGGAGGGCAGTACGAGAAAAATACTGGCAACCGAGTTGGTGATCAGATCGCGAGAAAAAAGTCGAAGCGTGTTTTCGTCTATAGTTTTTATCGCTAAGAGCCACGAAACTTCGGTGCTGTTGTTGTCACCGAGGCCCATCAGGACTAAATCGCGCGAAGTCAGGCCCCGTTTTACGGTAGAAGTGAGCCTGCTTAGTGTGCGCGAACACACAATCACGCAAATATTTAGCAGATCAAATCGCTATAGACGAATACTGACGCCTAAAAGAGAATTGGAGAAGCGCTAAACGTGGGCTAAGTTCGAAAGGCGGATTCACAGAAAGCAAACGATTCGTCGACTTACTGAAGCGGTGGGGGCTTCGTAAGGCGCGAAGTGAGTGGATGAAGCTGGTGCCAGTCGTGGGTTGGTGGCACCATGGTGAACTCTGTCCCGGAAAGGGCTGTGTGCTCCATGTCCAAGCACATTATTCGCAACACAGGATCCGGATACCGGACGTATGTGTCTACATAGACAAAATATTGCACTACAGTAGCACAACTATAGAAGTTAAGAATAAAACAAACCGTTTACAGTATATATCATGTCGTTATGTCTGCCCGACAGACAAATTAGATATTTATATCTAGTTACGCATATTTTGTTCAAATCGAAGCATTTTAATATACTATATGAATATATCTGATCCACACATTCACAAAAAATAGAAGTAGAGTACAAGGTTGGACATAAAGGTCACGATCAGATATCGAGCTAAACGTATTTAAGGGAAACACTTCCTATCCAGAGAATTTTTAATAGAGAAAGCTTATACTAATTTTCAATTTTTTTGGTTTAACAGGACTCTTATTTTTATGGTCACCTTAATTCAGTTGTTAATCCATTGGTTACGAAAGATGAACGAAATGCGTTCCTAATAAAAAGAGAAAAATTTTGATGATTTGCTTTGATTCTATGCTTTATCAGTCGGTAGCCTGACAGGATTGAAAAGCTCGATAGCGCATTCATAGGTGAAGTTGGCCTAAAACAAGGGATTCCTGTTTTAAAAACAGCTTCGTCTGTTTAAACACTATAGTGATTATTTACATCTACGACATTTGCCCTGCAGCAAACCCAGGATTGGGCAAGCTTCTTTCTCTCAACAAGCTACTTGGCCATTTCGCATTAAATGCGCATAAATAAATAGGTCGTAGCGCACTAGCGATAAAAGCCCGCGCTGATTCAAACATCGAATTTTCTAGTTCTGAGTTCTCGTTAAATGTTGCGAATATTTTGGACATCAATGGTATTGGTGGAAGGACGGCGAATATATATAAATCTATATTTAGTAACAACATTCGTTTAGTTTAAGAACACGTTATCGTGTATCTCTTTGACTCGTTTGACATGTAGGTTGCCCACTGGCATTTAAATGGTGGGGCAACGTCCATATGAATAGACCTACTCTCTACGCTCCTGTGCGAAAAATGTTGCCCTCGCTAAAGAGTCTAATCATGTGCAAGTTGCGGATTGTTTTTTTCATATAAAATTTGAAATACTATAATAGATCTGAATTATAGCTATTTTAGGGTGAGGGTTAAGCAACGTGGGTTATGGTATACGCGGTGAACGTTTCTATTTCGATGTCAATTGTAAATTGAAGTTGGAATATTACATTTGGCGATATTCCCGTACAAACGGCAGTGAATCCATAGACATCATTGGCTAATGCACACATGATACACGTTATATGTTCACTCAACTAACGGATAGATAGAGATTCCAGCTAGATGGAGCGATCGATTGAAGCGATGGCCAATAACGAGTCTCTTAAAGACTTAACGAGGGCTACAATAGAGAAGTAAAAACATTTATGAATATTGAAAAGCTTAAGAATAATGTTAGTTTCTGCAGCAGGCACTACGGCTACCCAATACGTATGCACACTTTTAACTATGTAGTTTCAATAACATTAGTAACACAATATATGACTATGATGTCTAAAGTTACAGTGAACTTAGTTACATAGTTGACTCTGTACTGATTAAAAATACGAGCGAAAAATAAAATACCATAATCTGCACTCGTGTGCCATACGGTGTAAAGCATAACATATAGATGTTCAATAGAAACCGTTTTAAGTATGCCTCCTGCCGATCAAAGGGCTAGAAACCTTAGAGAGGCGAGTTTATATGCAGGCCGCCAAAAATTATTTATGAAAAGGATGATCCGCCAAGTGCCCGGTGTAGACTACGGCATAACAGGGGACAAGTCAACCATCGATAGTCTTAGAAACAACACGGACTCATTAGAGAACCTGACGGCTTTATGTATAGATCAAGGGACAACTAGCACCCCCAGATTCACCGAACAGTGCCGCTTGCGGCAGTATATCATAGTCCTATAGCTAGTCAATGACTATTTCGGGAGTTCTGTCAGATTGAGTATCGAGAAAGATGCCAAAATGTTAGTACTAGTCTGAATACTATTAAGTAAAGTTTACGTATATATAACCGGGCAGCTTGCTAACGCCTTTGTCTGACTTGGCTATCAATAGAATGCCGTTCGTCAACATATGAGCATTTGCCGATAATATATTTAAAGGCCGCGGACAATATGACATTTCAGGGCTTAAACTTTTAGTCTGAGGGTTAACCAGACCCATATTTGACAAACGACCTAACCATATTATGTATAACTTTCTCCGTAGCTATAGCAAGTAGCCAAAGTTTGAATCCGTTTGACGTACAAACCATACCGTACGTGTCATACACTTTTGGTTTAGCCGCGAAAGACGAACATTTTATCGTAGCCAGTGGGAGCGCAATGCAGAGTATCCATGAAGGCATCATAGACATCGGGTAAAATATAGTCTAAGTATTTGAAACTCTACCATATTTTACTACTTTACCTACGAAAAAAACGAAAAAAGGAAGTATTTCGCGTTTCAAAGTGATTTCCGACGAAAGTTAATGAACAAAAAAAAGGTTGATAGATCTGAAAGTTTACAGATAGCGAAAATGGGCTTGTGACCTACATATCCAAGACTAGAAAAACTCTGCCACGCGTATTCTGTCCTGTCAGAAATAGTCCTCACATTTTAGCCCAGCCTTGCGAAAGTGCTGCCAAATAATAAAACATTCGACGATTATTGTCACAGGGCAAGGACGGCTGATAAAGCACTTGAGACACGCCATCTTCGCTGCGTCATAGAGGGACAGCTGGTTTTTCCTAGCAACCGAACCCTTAAAGTATAATCAGTACTTTACGATCGATAAAGAAAACATGTTCAAGTGTTTAGGCATCAATAGTTTTATCAAAACAAGTGGCTTTAAATAAGCTGTTTTACATGTATAAACAATGGATGCCCATTGTGGCAAAACACAAATTTCCGTAAGACCTAGAGAAACCTAAGCAAAATTGTATTCAAATTGACCGATGTCGACCTTTGCGCAGGTTTTGGTTGAACGCAAACTCCGGGATCAAAGTCTATTTATTGCCTCATCGAAATCGTTTAGATGCACCGACAGTGCGGCTCTGAATGGGAAAAAGGTGCGGTAAGAATACCTACGGTTAGGCGTTGGTGAAGGCAGATTTTTTCGTTGCTTTGACTCTTGTACTTTGCATCAAAGTCTGAAGTCAGTGACCCACGGCCGACACAAAAGAAGACGCGACCAGCCATGTTCGAATAAGACCGCCACCTAATGATTACTTCATATGAAAGTATTGATTATGACTTCACAAAGGCTTGTACGACGACATCATTTGAAAAAAGTCGCCGGCAGAGTTTCTCGCGAGCGAAGCCATAGAAACAGTATATGTACACATACATATATACGGGGTTTGGGTACAAGGGAATTTATATGTACTGTGAAACGGATATGTAAATCCAGTAGAAATGACAAGAAGTTGATATTGCGGATGCTGCTTTAATTAACCTGCTTTTACAACAACTATTAGTTGAACATTTTTCTGATTTATACGTTTTCACTGTAAGTACACTTTACCCCACCCTGCATATATTTTCAAAAAAGACTAGGCCTAGTCTCCGGCGGGACGAGGCAAGAGGTCGATGCATCCAGAGGTTGAGTTTCTGGGGCGACGACGTACCTACAAAGTGAATGCATTCGTGACGTCTGTGCCCAGTTTAGTTTCTGCTTTTGAGAAAATTAGCGAAAGAAATCAGAACGTCGCGTGTTCCTCGAATGTTAGTCTACGGACATACCTAATCTAATCCAGGTAGTACTTATTTTTTTAGTGGTCATAAAGGCAGGACGGCCTTGTTATTATCTCAGACACATTCCACCATTCCATATGGGATAACACTTGGGGCTATTTTTAGAATGTTAAAAAAAAGCGTCTTTGTCACTTACGTGTGATGTCTGATACGTGCTCATACAGCAAACGCCACGAACATGAGCGTTCGTGTTGGACAACTATGGCAGTTCTGTCTTGCGGTTTTCTTGGCCGGGCAGCCTTATAACCTTGATGTTATTACAGTGAAAATTACAAACACATTGATATATACATACATACCAATTCAGGAAACGTTGGTCTGCTCAATAAGCGCGATGTTAACGTAGATCTTTATAATAAACAAAATAAAAATAGCGTCTTGCCCATAAACCTTGCAAAATATACAACAGAAAATTCGTGCGACAATTTCTAACAGTTGAAAGTTAGTTGTGCCCGTCAACGTTCAGTACGCATCAACATGCACAATTCAGTTTCCGCTAAATGTTTGCAGTAATATATATATATATATATACATACATACCTTAAAATAATTATTTTTTTCTAAACTGTTAAAGAACATTTCCACCACCCTGTATATAGATCGTATGAATATCAGTTCACCTAGAACTTTTGGCCGGTAAAATTTTGGCGGAGATTAAAAAAAAAAATTCGAAATTTGTACCTATCGACATGTTAGTACAGGCTGGCATTCTGACGCTACTGAGCCTTCTAACCTTATAACATTTGGACGCAGGGTTTTCGCACCGGGTGCAGAAATACCTTAGGCTTCTTTTCTGTGCCCTATGGATTCGAACCTAGACCACAACGTATCCCTAAGGTTAGCACTCAACTACGTTACCCACTAAACTATTTCGACGACGTCGCTCTTCACAAGGGACCAGCCGTCCGTGTGATAGGATGCCTAATGGTGATACCTAACGACACATAGAGCCTCTATTCTACACCCGCCATACAGCCCTATCGCCGTGTCTTAAGTAAACGCGAGAGGCGTGTCAACAAATGGAAATATTCGGAAATAACGGAGAAAGAAGCCACTTTCTAGAAAGTTGTTTTTCCTCTGGCCTTTACAACGGATACGAGTCACCACACCACGACTGGTTGTGTGACGCATGGCCTGACGCATAGACAGGAGGTTCCTTCATTCACTTAAAAAACGCAAAAACTGTAGAAAGTTATCTGTCCGAATTTTAGATTGGCTTACAAACCAGTATTAGGGATCGGACGAATAAAGGCCAGCTATCGCTATAGCAGTAAGGGTCGTTTGCCATCTGGGCATTTTTTTTTTTTCAGTGTTTAAAGGAATATGCGAGTTACGATAGCATTTTAAAAATTTTCATTTGATTGAAATTTTCGTGCGATGTGTATTTATGCAACCTACTTTGATAAATATTTCCTCTATTGCTCTAGACGATAACTATTGTCGGTCATTAGCGAGACATGCTTCTTATGCAGCAGTCGGCTTCTTGTTACAGTCGGAGGACAAGCCTAATAACTACCCACATTACACTGAAAATATAAAAATCAATAAAAACTGCTTCGTCGTAGGTAAGCTAGCAAATCTGTGGCTGGAAACCCCGTTTCGCCATGAAGCTTGAATGAACCCTTCATGAGGTGTTGACCAAAATTCGGTCAAGACCAACTAAAAGTAAACGAGACTTTCAAGTACGCAAGTGTGGGCGCTTTGTATTGAAGCACAGACTCCATATACTTGTTAATGGCGATTACTACGACAAAAAAAAAAACTACGCATGGTGTACTCTAACATTTTTTGTCGTTGAAACCCTGCAAGCGAAGTAAAGCATGTCACAGGTCACATCGTTTATACCTACCTAAACACGTAATAGGACAATTGATTCTGTGGTAGTGAACCTTAAGATAGTTAATCAACGTTCACTTAAAGCTCAAGGTGCTATACTATACATTCATAGTCCAGTACAATATGTCTGCTGCTACTGGCCATAATCCGTCTACAACGATTCCTTTCGGTGTAGACATATTTGCTATTGTTTCAAGCCATTGCAAACACGAGAAAAATAGAACCATTGGCTTAAATTAGGCCTCGGGCTATATTTGTCGCTGCGGCTGCAGCTGCGACAGCACAGACGCCGCTACCCATTGGTCCAGAGTTATTTTTGCTTATGAGATAGTCACCGGCGGGCTATACGAGCAGCGTCGGGAGTGTTGTCATTGTGATTAGAGCACTGGAAAGTTTCTATAGCCCGCCCGAGCTAACCTTTGTTGCTATCATAGACCGTCCAGTGCGTGTTCCGTGTCTTCCGTGCCCGCGTTGCCCATAACAATCGGCTGATTGTCTCGTCTTACAAACATTTCTCGTTAGCAATCGCCGTCGAGCAGTTATTACTGCTGTGGGGTGCTATTAGAGCGAAGTGTCGGCCAAAAAACTGAATGGAGTAAACTCACACAACTGGAAGCGTTCGAGAAAAGGGGGCCTATCGTTTTCAACTCATTCGTAGACATGTGAAATGTGCGGACCCGCTTGCAGTCGGAACGACGAAATAAATGTGTCTCGGTCGTATTTCGAATTTCTCACATGTGAATCTCATCTGTTAGCGGCTATGCTCATCTAAATTTGTTTCCTTATTATTATAAAGGGTCAAAATTTACAACTCGACATTGTAACTGAGTGTCCAATGCAAACGTTGCTTGTCATGCGCCCTCGTAGATATCTGGGATGATTCTTTTTTAAAAATGTAAACAATAAGCAAGCAACGAAATTTCAAACACTTTCGCTTTCCCTATACTTTTCACGGATTGCTTGAGCTATTAGAATTGTGCCATCGGTAACTCGGGGTAATATTTTTTTTTTTTTTTCTCGGTAGCCTTGGATAACGGCGATGCAAAACGAGCTTTCTACTTGCTCGACCCATAGTTTGCTTAAGATTTGCCTAAGAGCGACACGATCGGGCTCACGTACATTAACGTCTGCCTGCCTGTCGTCGACCGCCCATTGCGGCAGTGCTCAGTGCTGTCGTTGCTTTTACAGAAAATCTGTTCTATTCTGACTTAGGCCGAAGTTCCGGCCGCGCTATACAGGAACAATGCACCGACAACAACCCTCATTCTATTTTAAACGCTCGTGTTGTAACAACTACTCCGCCGTGGAAATTTTCCATTCAGTAAAAGACGTGTAATTCTAGTTATCTATATATATATATATATATATATATATATATATATATAGCAATCTACAGGTACACTCGACGTATCGGGAAATGATGTGACTTCGCAAATCGTTGTATCTCCCATCAGATAGGATCAAAGTTCTTGCGGCCAGGAGTTAGACATGAGTAAGGTTTCCATCATAGCTTAGTGGGTATGGAAATTGCCTGATAATATTAGGGATACGTTGTAGTATAGAGTCGAGCCTGGGAACGGACACGCTTTGCTTCGTGCTGGGAACTAGCCATCTGACGGAATTACGTCGAACGGCTGCAAGACGTAGAACTCGGAACATAGAGAGATACGAACAATGCTCCGTATGGATAAACTCGCTAAATTAATGACATGGAGGTACGCTGATTCGAAGGCTGCAGGGTGCCGGTCGATATTCCAAATCATTATAATTGATAATTGTAATTTTCTTGTTTTTTATATATTTTAATTGCATACAAGAGAAAAATTAAATAGTTATCCAGTTTTGAGCTTGTAGTCTAACTTATTTAAAATTAAGGTATAGTCTAGACTACATCGAGTTAAAGACGTACGAGATTTTTAGTGACGGGATGCAAGACTATATACTTTCGCTGTTCGATCTAAACCCCTAGAATGCTGGCATAACTCAGATGCTTTATTGAGTTGCCTTCTTCGAATCATTTCTCCCGAAACCGCTGTAGTTTCTCTAGCCTAGGCCAAAGTTGGATCAAAACTTGAGTATTAAACGATTTGAGACTTTTTAATTAGGTGATGATCTTCTGCGTGACGGGATTGATCCATTAGGACTATTCGAAGATAAATTACTAAGACCTTGTTATTATTTAATACTCTTTACTACACTACAGATAGTGTGGATTTGGTTTCCAGAGCGTCCAATAATTACCCTTCAATCCTCTGAATGCGCTTGCATGAAGTACATCATTCTAAGACAGAAATAAAGTACTCATAATTCACACTGAATTTCTACTTGGTGTCAAAAATTAAGAATTTTGTAGTGTCTTATTTAATATTCTTGACAGACTGGCCATATTGTGACGCTTTCGTATGCGCGCACAGCTGTGTCAACAAAGCACACGAAACATGCATTGACCTAAAACGATGCCGCTGTGCCAGAATCGTTAGTTTAAACCATTAAATTTAAGTTAATTTTGTTAAACACGAATCGTTCTTTCTGCGATGGACATTTGAAAGTTCCTTAGAGATATGTGCGCGTAACGCTTACTGCGAGTTGATTAGCTAGAAATAGCTATTAAATCTAGAAACAAAACAACAACGTACAAGACGTGTTTTTTTCGTAACACGGCCATCGTCACTTGTTCATGCCTCGGGCTTTTCAATAGAAGCTTGCTTGCTTTGTTAATTGTATTCGTTATCTAAGAATATGTCAAGGCTCAATTTATGTTGACTTTCCCACAAACGATGGTTCCTGTGTTTGATTTTCTAGCTTTGCTATAGCAGTTACTATGGCTTATCTTCGTTTAAAACAAAGCTGTAATTGTCGATCCTTTGCAGGCATCAGGCCGACGCAGTTTCTAGCGATTCGGATATGTCGACAATCGTGACTATGATTGCTACTGTAATTCGGAAGAATTTTTTCCTCGTTACCACTGTCTTTGGTGAGTTGAAATCGTTCAGTAGAGTAATATACGTACGATACGTTTCAACGTGCCAAGGAGAAAAGACGAAATGAAGAGGCGCTCACGTGATTAGAATGATGGAAATATGATGGCGTATGGCGGAATTGTCTAACCTCAGTAGAGCCGTATAATGTAACGTGATTAAAATAAGAAAAATATCAAGTTGCAAGGAGTAGTGATAACCACGGATGGCACACAGGCCAAATTGTTCAAATACTACAAAAGTACAATGTACCTACTGTCATTGAAGACTGCTTTGTCAGCGTATTTGAGCGTGATAGTTTGCCTTTCAAGTTCGAGTGCGGAATCGCTACCTTATCAATCGATCTAAAATGGCATGTGTGCGCTAACATCTGCGTGCTGTTTGTACTGGTCCACTGATTAAAACGCGCGATTCTCACTTCCGTTGAGTTATGTAGTTGTTTTTATATACAAATACATATGACCTTCCATGCCTTTAACCGCATCCATGAACGCAATAGACTACTCACTGTACCACCAGTCCAGTTAGCATTTTGTTGTCGTGAAGATTTGAATAGGTACTTCATTATTATTTTTAACTCTTCGGATCTTCTTCGATTTCTCTGCTCCTAACGAGACATACCAGAACGCAGGTGGTATGTAACTAGGGTTGAACGGGACCCGCCATGTTGTCGCATCGTCATGACAAGTCCCGGCGACCACTACACTTTTATTAAAAATTTACGACGCAGCTTAGTATCTATTGGTATGAACCACCCTGGAGAAATCTAATGGAGAAAAATCTAATCGGTATAGCGATTTAGCGTATACTTTATGTAATAGAAAACTGAAGAGTAGATTCAAAGAAAAAAACCGAGGCTGGTCAGAAGGCGTTCGAAGTTACGAACGCTTGAATTTCATTATTGAAATTGAGCGATTGCTGATTTTCGATATGATACATCTTCGACTGAAGAGAAGGGTCGTGACATTCACGCAAGCAAACATGGACAATTATAAGAGCAGGCGAGAAAATAAGCTATTCCTATTTTCTGCTGGCTATCGCAACATACGAAGTATGTCCTGTCCTGTCCTGCCCTGCCCCCTATTGCTTTACTCGTTCGGTGGCTGTCCGATAGCCCATCATCGCGCAGTCGATGCTCCCAGGACGTCCTTTCTAAGGCCTAGATTGTTTCAAGGGTATAGTTTGAGCCTGCGTTAGTGTAGCTATCCAGATGATGTATGTGCACGGAGCATACTCGAAGCCAGCTCTTAAGGGTCGCGCACGGACGGAGTTTAGCAGCAACGTGAAGTAACATCATACTCTTGTCATACACTCTCGATTAGCACATTAGTCACATCGCGGCCTTTCGGGGAATTGGCTAGGACGGCATACATGATTTACGAATTCTGTAGTTGATTTGTACAGGCCAAGCATGCGCACGATAGGTCTTGTTGTCTCGGATACTATAAACCGTAGACTGGTGCTGCCTTAGAAGGTAATGTGAAAAAATGAAACTTAGATCCCATTGGAAGAGCAAAAGTGCCTTTGGATATATGAACGAAGACAATTTACTCATTATCCTGAGCAGCTAGTTACAAATAGCAGCTATATTTTCTAAAACAAGCTAGATGATTCCGCGATCAATTCGTCGAGTCGAAGTCGATGCTATAAGCTCACTTGTACCAAGCAGTACAAGCTATGCATCCGCCCGCCTAAATAGCCTAGATAAAGATGTTGGCCGCCTATTTTTCTGTCTGGTCAGCGCAGTCCAGCCTGTGGGCTGAGCGAGATTGTCAAGGTGTCTTGAGAGGGTCAGTCGCTCTCTACCAACTATCATGGACGGGCATCGTCAGCTCAGCTACCTTAGTTCACATTCTACAGTGACAAGAACTGCAAGATAGCGCTGCAATAATGAGAACTATGGTAATGATTAGAGTTCGAGTTACAACTACTCAGATTGAGTCCATCGCGTCTCGACGCAATATGTACAAATGTGCGACTTCTACTTTGTCTCGTACTGTGAAAATGAACCGAGACGAAGCGCGGACCTTTCAGGGTGCTGCCTCATTGGCTCAATGGAAATTCAAGCTTTTAATGTCTCTTGCAACATCGGCAGTAACAGCTGCAGGAGACCTGTAGGCAACTCTGTATCGCATAGACTTTTCGTCTACTTACTGCATGTCATTCTCTGAAGGCTTTACTGAGGAAGGCAAACGCCCACTCAACATAAGCCTAGGGAATATGATCGTGTTGCATTCCCG
Source organism: Varroa destructor (assembly GCF_002443255.2). NCBI lineage: Eukaryota > Metazoa > Arthropoda > Arachnida > Mesostigmata > Varroidae > Varroa > Varroa destructor. The sequence goes on along the minus strand of NW_019211455.1, from coordinate 44,846,914 downwards.
ATGCCAACAGCGGCAAGCACAGGTTTTGCAAATGCGATAGCTACCGCAACAGGCAAATGTAAGAATGTACCTGAAGATTTTTTTTGATTATATAATTTTTTTAAAGACACGTGTAACATACGAAGAACCCGAGCATGTCACACACATTTCAGACTATTGAGGTCGATGTCCAGTTAACGTACGGGAAAAATGAAGCCGTACTTGCCGGTGCATCGGCGAAGTGCATTATTGTACTCGAACTTTACTATCAGTTTTTGCAACGAGAACGTTTTAATAAGCCGACGATGTAAGCTGCATCGTATAGAACTGTGCCACATTTCAGATCGTTTGTGACGCGCAAATTAGGTATTGTCTACTGGGTGTTTACCACCCCGACTTGCTAGCTAGTTAATCGTGTATGGCATAGGCCTCTAGGCCTTTACTATCACAGGCATGCAAGAGATTTTCTTCGGGTCTGTTTTGTGACCAGGGTGTGCTTAGGTTAGAGGGACCTCGCGTTGTCTAGAGCGAATCTTCTAGTCGCTTAATTGGAACAGCGAAAAGATACAACGGTGGGATAAAGAGGAGAGAAAGGGGACACATGAACGAGCCGTGGTAAATCGAGAGGGGGAGGAGGGACATAATATTGCAGATAATGTCAGTATAATTGTAGACAATTATTCGCCTCAGGATCCTTTGTCGGTTGACCCCAAGGTCAGATTGAGTCGTAGATCTGACCTAGGAGAACCGAGAAACCAACGTGTAGAAGAGGAGCATCATACAGCAGTGTACACTATGGCGCGTAATCTTCGCCTTGTAAATTGTTGCTTAGCTTACCTGCTACGCCGTCTGTGCACCCACTGGGTTTTGGCCTGCTTCAATCGATGGGTTAATAGAAAAGTCCCATAGCGTGGCCGTTCTCTCCCGATTAGTGGTGTTTGGATGGAAGTCTGCGTAAATGCTTGTTTTGCTATGCCGAAAACAGCAATACATTACGTAATCTTACGGCTAGAGGTAAATTGTGGTTAAGAATTACTCCGAAAATGAATGAGATGATGTGGTTTTCACGTCCGTTCCACGGGCTGCTCGTCATCAGACCGGTTGATCGTTTTAAACAAGACAACACCAAATGGGAGATTAATGACTAACACAAGATTGACCCCCGTATCCAAAGCGTTAACTGACATTGGTAATGCGTAGTTTTACATTCACCAGCTTAACATGCTATCTGGTTGAAGTATATTAAATTTTTAACCTGCTATAGAAAAAAAAAAACTATCCTAAGTCTATCGTAATTATCCTAAGTTCGTACGATTATGTTGGGCTGTTAAAGAAGCTTTGTATCGAGTATGGGCCTATTTGATTTGATTTGGTTTGCTTACCACTTTATAGAGGCAATGCAATAAATAGTGAATGTTGCCACTGACGATGGCAAGAATCGCAAATACATATAAACACAGTTATTATTTTTGTATTTCAGGTGTTATTGCCGGAATCGTACTTGGCGTAGCGTTACGGTCGCTCGAACCAAGTGTTCAGATGATCTCGTTTGTCGAATTGCCTGGAGAAGTGTTTATGCGCTGTCTTCGATTACTCATTCTGCCTATGATGATAGCTACAATCGTTTCGGGTACATGGAAATTATAAGGTTTCAGGCAGTTTATTTATCTGCTCTACCTTAGTTAGTTTTCTAGCTCGCGAAATGTCGAGCCGCATTAGAAGCTTCGCTTACCTAACTTGAACCAGTACGCAATGTGTATGGCGGCGTACGTTCCAGATCGATTCAACCATCGGTATCGTGCTTGTAGTTCAGACGACACAAGTTTAAGTTAATTATGTAGATAAAGCACTAGTACAACAACGAGGCGAGCGTCCATTGATATAAGCTAACACATTTATTCGAATACCGTAACCGAGTTAAGTGACTGTTCTATTTTTAACTAAGTCTTTTTTTGATAGATCCACATTGATTGATTGTGTACAAGAAAAATGAGTATGTAAGTCGGCTTAATTTTTATTGCCGATATTTGTTAAGCTATCAAGGGCCAAGTCTGTGATTGCCCTTACTTACCCGTTGGCAACACCGTGTATCGTATACGTATGTTTTGATGTACCTAAGTAAGTGTAAAATAACTTTCAGATTAGCAAATATATATCCATAGATATACAAATCAATTTATTGCAGTCCCGTTTGCTATATGTTCTGTTATTGTGCAGACAAAATTCGAAACAATGACGGGGTCGGCTTTGCAACATGTGAGAATACTTCGAATATGGTCGACTCGATTTTGACCTTTCCGCTAGCCAAATTCAAGTGTTCCGCCCGCGCATATTGTTTGTACATTTTCGGAAATTGTACGTCCCTTAACCCTGTCCTAGACCGATATCGACATTAGGCTCGCTTTTTTGTCTCGTAAATGTACCTTGAGTCCAAGGACGGGTCGAAGCTCTTTCGAGCAGAGAAGCCCATGACGGTTGACGCCGGTTAGCTGAATCAAGGAACTCAACGTACCGAGGCGCCGTCTCTCTAACCGGCGGCTATCACATTGGCAGCTAATTGGTAAATTACCGCCATATGCATAAATGGAGTTCCAAAACGCCAGCCAGCCATATATGGCAGGCAGAAGGATGCTTGTATAAAAAACAACGTCGTCAACTGACACGACGTATAACGCTATCTGAATCAAATATCCTTCCTTATGGACATGTGCTCTATATTTGTATATAATACGCACTATGGAAAAAGTATACTATCATATGGCAATAAAAACAATAACAATAATTAACCGAGTACCACTTCAAAAATCATCTATGACTAACTAGTGAATTTCACCTATTGGAGGCTACTAAAACGTTGCGGCCCATATCGTGGATAACAGTCAACAGTATTTTTTATGTGATCTACGAAAACTACTGATCACGTCTAAGGTGAAACTAGACTTGCCATGAGTTCGATTCCAGCGGACCGCACTTTGGGCTCGTTATCAAATACAGACCCATTCGGAAAAACGCGGAGACCAGAGATGGCTATTAAAGCTAGCGCTTATTATCTAGTGAGTACCTAGATAATTAATCGACGTAAATGACTCGTTTTCCTCTATACGTATCCGAGATCGGTGAAAGGAACAATCGCAGTGGTTCTGACCGTGATTTTCTATCCATGAGATTACCCCCTTGCTCAGGCGGTCAGGACTTCGCTAACGATTAGGAGGTTGAGCTTTTGCCTTTAAGTAAAGCAGAGTTCAATATCTGCTTTCATCGTGACAAGCGTATGTTAATGCTCAAAAAACGCTAGTGTTTGTACGTCACGAATAGCTCTGAACTTGTAACGTTGCAAGACGTAGTCGATGAGGAGTTCGAGCTCGGTGCTACTGACAGTAATTGTCGCATTAACAGAGCAAATATATGTAAGCCTATGTAAAAGCAAAATGTAAACAGCATGACATTAAAATTTAAACAAGCTACCCCATTGATCCATCCGGAGCAGAAAGCGAGGACTGTTAAAGAAATATCCGCAAACTTTACCAATTACCGTAAAATCCTTTGTATATTCAATACGAACTGGATTCATAACCGCGAGTACACATTTAACTGAATATATGTATATGACAAATCTTTTTATGGAATGTCCCTCACACACGATAGCTTCAAATGAAACCGAATACTTCGCACTAAAAGCCTGTGTCTCCCAGTGTTTCCGTAGGCAGTGATGGTGCCTTTTAATCATTATGGCCGCAACATAACTGTACCTGCGGTACAAGTGAGATAATAGTACTTTCACAGCGTGACCATCAGTATGCTGAATCTGACGATGATGATCTTTTTCATATTAATCTGTATTGCGTCTCTCCATGTGTACGTCGATGCGTCTTCGCGCCCGTGCTGTGCGCTTTGTCGATATCCCGTCTTTTGGTATCGATCGCTGCAGGCAGCGCCAATCTGTCCGGTAAGGCCCAGGGTAAAATGGCCTTATTGACGCTTTCGATCTTCATGCTGACATCGTTGATCTCAGCCCTGATCGGGTTATGCTTCGTGACCGCCATTTATCCTGGAAGGGACATGAGTGGTTTGGTCGGTGAAGACACCAGCCGGCAACAGAGTCAGAAAACTCCCACCCTGACCGACACGTTCCTGGATCTCATCAGGTATAAAAGAGTCGCCTAAAGTTTCTTTGTTTCATGAGTGTCATGAGCACATTAATACGAGCATTGCTTGACACATAGATGCATATATATACGTACACTTCAATATAAGCTATTTAGGACCTGCTAAGTATCCACTTCGTTAGTAGCTAATATAGCAGTAGGCTTTTTTTGTAGCTAGCATGCGTCCAGTGATAAAAATTCAGGATGAAAAATGCTTTTTCAGTAGAACGTATTAGTTGAATGCTAAATATATCGTCTAGTTTAGCTTCCATAGCTTTGAAATACTGTTGAATAGTAGATTAGTTAGTTTAAGAGCGAGTAAATTAAAATGATAAAATTTTCTATATTATTCCTAACACTTAATTAATGTCCTAGCGGCAAGCTACATGTATAATTTCAATACTCATAGTAACGGCACAAAAAAGCTGTCACAGTAAAACATATCTATAAACTCTAGATATTATGCAGCATAGTGTTTTTATATGATTACTTTTATATAACAGGACAATCGATTTTAGGTTCAATCCGAATTGCTCTTAAGTATGAAATATATATTGCCAAGTCTAGTATACGATTAAATCAGCCGAAGCTTCAATATGCATCAACTGTACAATACAGAAAACAGTGGAAATTCTCCAGTGATCATCGTGCTAGGACGGAATAAATAGGCAATCCGAGTTATCATTAATTGCTTTATTCATTTGTAACCATAGCCATTAGTAGACATAAATAGGTAGTGCGATAGATAATACATGTGGTGCATTTGATGGTCCGACCCATCGCCATTTTCAGAAATGCATTCCCCGAGAACCTGATCGAGGCCACGACCCATAGCGTAAGTGGAATTCTCAGCGATTTCTCACGTTGGAGCCAATCCAAACTCCACAGAAAATTGAGAATTTATTCCTTCGCCCAGCTTTAAGATATACACAGAGGCTTCACAACATGTCCACGGTAGCTTCGTAAGATTCTTGTGTCCCAGTGTGTCACCATTGTGGCGCAGTGTTTTGAACACAACAATCGATTCCATAGGTGAAACACATTTGGTTCATTCCAACTTTATCTCAGCAATCATCTTCAAGTTACCAACTATTTCTAACTCGAATTAGGATGGAATTGCCAAAAGAACGGATAACGTTCGGGGATTAACTAAATGCTCAGAGAGCTGATTACCAAAGAGTTCATCATCCATCACAGCCATTGTCTCTCATACTCACCTAATAACCAGTTGAATTTTACTGACATATTGGCACACAACTCATCATAACATTCTCTATATAGAGAAGCAGAAAACAGGCACACCCCCTAACCAAAGTTTGTTTCAATCAGACATGGAACAAAAAACAAAAAAAAAAAAACGTGTGGTGAATTCGAACTTCGGCTGTCAATTCCATACCGCCGGTGCGACACCAAACGATGGACTTTTCGTGTACCTAAATATAAACTCCATTCATGTTGTGTTGTCGTTTACGACTTCGTCCCTTTCTACAGGGCTACTCCGCTTACCAGAGCAAGAATCAGACGCAGCTGGATGGCAGTGTGAAGGAGATCTCCAAGAGGGTGTGGCATGTGCGTGGAGGGACAAATTCTCTCGGTGAGTCTATTATAATCAATCATTCGCATCACCATGAGTTACTATCGTTAATTATGTTTTATATTATTATTATTATTAGACTTTTGAGGGAACGGATGCATGACAATTATTTTTATTTTGGGGTTTCGTCAGATCAGAACGTTTGGGTAATTGTAGCGGGGCTTGTTTGTGTGACTTACTCATTTCAGGACTGATCGTTTTCTGCATTGCCTTTGGCTCGACAATTGGCTCGATGGGCACTCCGGCGGACCCTCTCAAGCATTTTTTCTCTGCCTTGGATTCTGTCATAATGAAACTTGTCGGAATTGTTATGTGGTTAGTGTCTGAAACCTGCTGCGGACATAATAGCTCACAGAAGAACTAGTTAACTGGCCAAACTGGAGAAGTCTGTATAATACAACCTACACTATTCATATCGTTTCAATGCTCCCTTAGTATCCAACGATAAACGGCAGTATTCGTTTCACATATGACACTTACAGCGCCATCGAACTGGGCATAGCCCAGTCGCTCCGTTGAATTTAGGAACGATCAGGAATATAGCAGACGGATCATACTGCCACAAACGTAAAGTTGTGATCATAACGTCGTAGGTCATACATTAGTTTCTGACAAATGGTGATTAGCTACGAGCCTCGTGTTCGGAATGCATACAAAGACAGAGCGGACAACCCTCGAATAGCTTCCGATCCAAGAGCTTGGTTCATCAACTTGACTCGTTCTCCCAGGGTCATTAGAATGTGACGAGGAAGCTGCCCGTAGAACAACCACCGTTACGGAAAAATAACTCAACCAGCCAATTACGTTGCGTATACTTCTTCGATATATTACCAGGAGCTAATAATCAACTCTTCTTTAACCTTGTTTATTCCCTTAATTCGTTTCGCAGGTTCACGCCAGTCGGAGTTTGTTCCCTGCTGTGCGCGAGGATCCTTGAAGCTGGTGACATCCTTCTGCTTTTTCATCAAATGGCGCTCTTTATCTTGACAGTCGTATCTGCTCTGTCGGTCGAATTGTTCGGTGTACAGCCGATCCTCTACTTTGTTCTAACACGAGGCAATCCGTTCAAGCTTCTCTTACAGTTAGCCTATCCTGGCATGTGTGCCTTCGTTTGTGCTGCCAGGTGCGTCTCAAGGACAGGGAACAGTTAGTTATTCTTTATTAATGCGGATAGAGTTGTTTCAAAGCCATACAAGCTTAGTGCTGTCTAAATTACGATAGCCATTATCGAACTTCGCTTTTCACAGCGCTCCGGTGATGCCCCTGATGCTGCGCGCACTGGAAGACAAGTGCGGGGTGGACAAACGTGTAGCTAAATTTGTAATACCCATCGGAGTCACTGTGAGTCGTGTACAATGTACTGGTTTATCGATATGGTTTTACGCAACATAGGTGAGCGGCCGAAAATACCCAGCATTGAATCAATAATAGCGATCAGGTCTACGGGCCAGCAGACATCATAGGTACAAACTGAATTTCAATACCGCCAAGTATCGACACTGCAAAGAGGCGTCCTTGACACGGCGGTAATTGCATTAAGATGAATGTACCTATATTATTTTAGGTAAACATGAACGGAACAGCCTGCTTTATCGCGGCTGCGACGATGTTCATTGCCCAGATGAATAACATCTCCCTTGAACTGAGCGACTACTTCGCTGTGTTGTACGTATATCGTTTAGTTATAATTTATTCTTTTATTATTTATTTGCTAACACTAATCCATAAGTTGTGCCACTTCAATGTCTCTTCTCGTTCCGAAGAAAAAAAGGACTCGATTTCTCAGAAAATTCATACACTTTTCGACCTAAACGCTGTTTCTATTCTACCGTAGCTATTTTACTCGCTGCACATAGAAAATCATTTTCAGTGAGTATATTTGTTGCATTGAAAAAAAGCACGGGGAGGCGGAGGAATGGAGGTAGGGGCTAGCGAAACTACACTGTCAATTGCTTTTCTGTCCTACGTCTATATTTGCAGAATCACCTCAACAGCCGTATCGATTGCAGCTACCTCAGTGCCTTCAGCAGCTCTCTTCCTTATGGCGATGACCCTTTCGGTCATCGGGGCACCCCTCAGCGATGTCAGCTTACTCTTCACCACTGAATGGCTACTGTATGTATTCAATTTTAGATCAAATTTGAAGGGTGAGAGGTTTCACATGTTTGAAATAAAGTGCTAAAAGTCAATCTATATTATTTTAGAAAGCTTCCCTAAAAACCATCATAATCATTATTCATTGCCTTTCGTTATGCGCTATGTCTAAATGTCGATACGACTCATGGAATGACTGTGCAAAATAAATCATCATGGGAACGTGCATCATGCCGGTTCTATAGTGCTTTAGCCTGCATAAAAAATGGCCATGCTTGTAGAGAACAAAAGCTAACCTTAATAACTGCCTGTTACGAGAAACTCTGTCGCGTAATGCGGATCGGCGGCCTACCGACACCGGTTTCAGTATTGACAATTTTTACGTCTGTCTGTCTTTAGAATCTTGATCAGTTGATTACTAACGATGCGGAATCGTTCGTACGCGTATCGCGATCTGTGGCATCTTTTATAGGGATCGTTGTCGAACCGTGAACAATTGCTTGGGCGATGGCGTAACAGCTGCTATTGTTTCGCATCTTTGCGATCTCAAAGGCGAACCTGACGACGACAATGGAACTGACTGCAACGGTGTCGATGATGGCTGCCTAGATGAGAAGAAGTCTAAGGTAAGGGCAACGCAGTTCACGAGGGACGAGTCCCCGAACCTCGTCAATTGTTTCGGCGTTGACCTCTATTTCACTTCAGATCTGTTTATAGAGTAGCTACAATATTTTCAAGTACAATAGCGCTTTCGATGACATTCGTCGGTTGCCAAGACTCAGGATAATTATTGTTAGTATTAGTTACTCTACGCAATGCAAATGTTATACGCTGAGCAACGAAATGAACCTCTTTCTATTATAACATTGAATACGCTGGTAGCATTAGTCCAGCGATATCCCTTTTGATTGATACTTGTTCACATGATCTAGGCTCAGACAGATGTACGAGGCGACTCTTTCAGGTAAAGCTTGGACAAAACTGTCGATCAGGCTGTCTTACACTAAGCCAAAATAGCCTTGAGGTCACAAAGTCATAAAACTGTGTCCTTTAAGTAAGCGTTTTGAAAGCGACAATGGCAATATCCATTATTGCAGGTACGCGTGCATAAATTTCCTAGATAACAGCTGCTATTATTGAGGGTAGCAACGGCTTCAACCCTAACGGCATAGAGGGTCAAATCTATGTCTATTTAAATAGCTAATCTGCAAATCGATATGGCATAGCGACAACTCAGAAAGCCTTCTGAATGTTACCTAGAGAACCGCGTTAGGCATTAGATCGATGGAAAAAAAGGTTACTGATCTTCTTTCAAACAAACCTTGTATGTATTCATTCTTAAACAGATCACTGAGGACGCTCCGTTAAATTGCCCTCCAGTCTAACTTCTCGGCTCGAAGGTATGACGGAACTGTATGAGGTCATCACTGAAAACGATACGGCGGCGAGGCGAATCGAAAGTCAACACCAACTTCACAACAATAATAGCAAGAAAGGAAATGAGCCCTAAAGCTATTAACAGGCTCTCTTAAAGCCATCCATAAGCTGTAATGTTCGCGGGGACATGCAAAAAAACCCTACTATATGAAAACAAGGTGACACAATCTGTACACAAGCTAATAACCATACATTCACAGAAGAATGTACACCCCGTGAATCTGTACATGTACAACAAGAATCATCGGCTTTGTCTCAGCCCTATTTCTGATGTAGTTTTGACACTGAATTGAAGATCGGAACAGAATTTTGTCGAATGCGATACCTTCTGCAGATTGTTCTCCGCTTTCAGACCCCGCGATCTCTGATCAGTACTAGTATCCAAATTGTCAAGAGTCCAACAATTGCCATACCCTAATCCAAAAAGGAAACATGTTTTGACGCAACATGTTTGCATCTTGTCGTGGTTCTGGCCCAATCTCGGCTAAATAAAAAAACATCTTCAGTCCCAACAACGACGTAGTAGAGCTGAGTCCTAGCCACGTGGCATCTTTGTGCCAGAGTACTTCACCGTAGAAACTTCAGTACCTTGATATTCCAATTCATCTATCGAGTTTATTATTATAGAGCACATTCGCATAACGTTCACGCACGGAGTTGAACTGGCACAACTAGAAAGTGTGAACTAAAGACGAATAGATGACACTGATAGAGGGCAACTGTTCAATTCGAATCTAACTAACATAGTAGGGAAGTCTACTTCTGACAGGGTAGACATATGGGGATTCGATAGCGTTGACATTTTTAGTGCCCGTGCCATGTGGTCGATTACGTGGTAGGCTGGTGGCGACCGTAGCATAAAGAAAGGCCTTATAGGAGACCCCTCGACTAGACTACATAGGAGCTCGCGGTTGAGGGGAAAACCAATAAAACAAAAGCTTTATAACGCGAATGGAAACTCTACAGTGGCTTTGGTGGGGTTTACAGTAATAGTGGGAAGCGACGTTTGAGGAAGAGTTTCTGAACGGGACTATAGAAGTGGCCTGCATCGGCCGAAGCTCTCTGTCTCTCTCTCTCTCTCTCTCTCTCTCTCTCTCTCTCTGTACACCAAAAACTGTTCTTTTGAGCGCGATCGAGTGTCTCATAATTGCGTTAATTTCATTTGCAGTGAAAAAGGAACTTAAACCCGAAAAGCGAGTGGTACAGCGGTTTTGGCAATACAATTAATGCCCTTAGTTGGATACGGTCTTCCTGTAAAATTAATTGTGCCGAAAGTCTCCGGTCTACTTTCGGACAGCACCTTAGTCAGTATAACTTACTTATCTTTTCTTACTAACTTAAACGAAGAAGGTACTCTAGACTGATCAAACTCTGATAATAGTTTTCAAATGTGATAACTTTCTAAATTAAACTTATCCTATTTTCAGACGATAGATGGAAGACTGAAAAGTATGTTTTAATAGATATTGAAGAGCAATTTATACAACCATATATATATATATATATATATAAAGCAAAAAACGTGTTCTATAGACACCGCGCACTGCTATTTTGGGAAGGTCGAAAAGCAATGTTACATCGCGTTCAGCCAGTCGATGTATCCGAGATTTTGAGGACAACGTGTAGCACTCGATTGCGCCAGTATATATCTTAGAGAGGGTTACCTTTGTTGAAAAAGTGCTCTCCACGATCCCATGCGGGAATCGCTTGAGGTCGGTTAGTAATAGTAGTCACTAGACAATTATTATTCAGCATAATGAATATATCATTAATTCAATATAGATGAATGTAGGATGAACCTAGTTATAAACAGATGCTTTCACGCCCCGTAAACGTGCTTGTTTCTCCTGTGAAAGTCTGTACGGTCACTTTGTTTAAATCAGAGATCGTCGTTCGGCTGAATAAGCATAGGTATCATAGTGATTAGAAATAAATGACGAGCTTATTGTTGTTGAGAAGATATAGATATTGGTAGTGTAAATTGAGTCTAAGATAAATTAGGCCTATTTATTGAAAGGTACAACTACGTGGAAGAATGCTTCCCCTTTTCAAACAATAGTAGCTATTCTTATATCATATGATAGAAAGTAACTAGCTTAGATAACAACAATAATGAGTCATACTTCTAGACTACTTTCGTGTAATGTTATAAATAAATAAATAAGCAGCAAAGCGGTAGTTGCTGTTTAAAAATTAATAAAAACTTACTAAAACGCCATTAGTGAAGTTCCTTGACTTTGAAAAAGTAAAAGGTACAGTACAGGAAAAGTAAATATAGTTCGTCGATTTAGTTCTGTTTATAGACTTTCGATGAGTATTGATTTCTTTTCACGTACGTAATAGCATAAGGTGATATAATTTCTCACATGAAGGAGGTGTAATTGCTCAGACTTTCAGGCACGGCCTGCTCGGCCAGCTCGCCTGGAAGCAACAGTCTGCGATTTAAAATCGCCTGAGAGGCGGTGGTTGACCTTTTGTTGCAACGAAAAAGGCGGGCTGCCTCATCAGCGATCCTTTTGAAGATGTCGTTCGCGAAAGAGTTCGATCTATATAGTCTTCGAAGAGATACCGGTGGATCCGCCCCAAAGATTTGGTAGATATAGGTAGAGAAAAAATCTTTCCTACCGCGCTGCTTTTTTCTTGTCTATGGCACGTACTTTCTGCTGGATCTTTCCAGTTTTCTTAAGTTTTTCCTTACGGTGCATGCGGTGTGGCTTCCACGATAAAACCAAGTGATTTGTACCTCGGAGCAATTTGATGCCGAACCGTAGGCCGCATCCATTGGGAAAGACAGCACGATCAGGTCAAGCCAGCACTAAGTGTATGTAAAACCCCTGGAGCAAGTTCAGTTCTTACTTTTATACGTTTCTAAACAACGTAATATTCGGACAAGGCGAAGACAGAGGTCAGGACCCAGTTTCACGAGTGCGCGGGACTTCAATTACCTGCCGGCAGTATCCACGGTCCGTTCCGCAAGAGGCACTATACCGAGCATGTTGAAACTCATGACTCCGTGTAGCCCACTGCCGTCCTTGGGTATATCGGTGCTGAGATTCTCGAATTGGCTAATAATGCGGCTCATGACAAGGTGAAAACCAAGGTCATACTCCGTTACCTTTAGTTGGTCATCTGTAACGACGAAGAGTTGAACAAGGTTCTCTCTGAGTAACCGTCGCCCAGGGTGGTGCGCTACCTAACATCTAGGCTGTCTTCCTTTTTAAGAAGAGAAGGAAAAGCCCAGATCAAAACTACTGTCTCTTTTAAAAAATTGTCTTTCTCTACATATACACTACATACTACTAAGATTACACGATGATAGTCTTTTTTTTTTTATCTTATCATGAAAACTTATTGTACACGTATACGCATTTTCACAGGTTTAATGAAAAAATAAAATTGGAGACATATGCTGACCTTTAAGTGACTAAAGAAGTTATATGCAATCTTTAATTTTTCATTGAGATTATTCAGTCAATAGTTATACCTTTACAGTCGTTTGTAGACCAAATATCTAATGAACGAGTATTCGAAAATTTAGCGAAGTCAAATGTTGGAAGCCTCTGAAAGTTGGCCATTGACTTCTAGTGGGCATACACATTCCTCCAACTTAGATTGTTTGACGTGCCAAAAATGATCCGACGAGTTCACATAATTCCTACAACGATGTCGGCAAAGGTTGCGTTTTGTCTGTAGGAGCATCTCGCTAACTAGTGCTTTTGCGGCTACCAGCTGTTTCTCCTCTCTTTTTGTCAACAAAACTCAGTAAGTACCGTGACCGAAGCACCCACTATTGAATCATGGTTTATACGAAGCAGACCGCTTTACTGGGGGACAAGGCTCCACGTAAGCAACTGGCTACCAAGGCCGCTGGTAAGTAGACCTCAACTACCAACGGTGTCAAGAAGCCGCATCATTACAGGCCTGGCACGGTCGCTCTTCGTAAGATCCGTCCTTACCAAAAGTCGACTGAACTATTCATCCGCAAGCTGCTCTTCCACTATCTGATACGTAAAGTCCTTCAAAGTCTTGAGATTGACCTTCGTTTCCAGAGATTGCCTGTCATGGCTCTGGCGTATCCACGAAGGACGTGCTTCAGAAGCTGAGTTATTTCACGGGAAAATGGCCCTTATTGGGGCCACCCACTTTCGATATATTGAAAATGATAATTATTGCTACCAATATATAATATACACAAATACATCGTGCAATTAAGATTGAAAAAATAATTCGTGATTGTTGAGGAACACGGCTTATTTATTAATCAATTAGTTACGGCTTATTCAGTGGTTTCATTGATGCGAACGTCGGGAATACTAACGTCCTGTTGACGCAGGGCGTCATACAATGCACGATACAAACGGATATTGATTAGATCAAGTATCTGAGGCAAGATACCGCGTGTGATGCAGTCCCGGAAAAGTTGGTCCCGCTCTTCGTTAAGCCCCAAAGACTCGTAATGGATCGCGCATCTTAAGCTGTTATACATGATAACGAATTTGATAAAAGTTAAATTAGATAAAATGCAGTTCATCATGGTCCTTAAATTAAGGAAGGAAGGTGAAACTGAGTACCGTCATCGAGACCTCGAAACAGCCATCTATTTTAGTGGTGTGAACTTCTTTCGCTAGTTTTCGACTGAACTCGATGTGATATATCAACCACTAATAGCTATTGATAACATCTTGTAGTAAAAGTATATGAATTATAATGTAGCTAGGTTATTCTTTATTTGAAGGTCTTTTGCTAATGAAGGCCATTACCAAAACGTTCGTTGTGCTAATTCTTTCGGTAATGCAGCGTGTGACTATAACTCAACGAGCCATGGGTCCTACGTTTGCATAGCATCGTAATCTTTCGAAAAAAATTACCTATCGACCACGAGTGCATTCATATGAGGCCGACTTCCAGCCGATTTAATCTCTTTGGCCTCGAATATTAGCGAAGAGTCCGCGAAATCCGCTGTAATGACTGGATGTGCTATATCACCACGCAGATTGAAGCCCTTAACTGATGAAGCATAGGTAGCCTTCAGTGAGCCAATATTAAGCTTGCAGGATATCTAGGGCACATTATATTTAAATCATAATATTAGTTTATTAGCGGCTTCCAACATGATCGGTGTATTATGTGTTAATCTTCTCACCCACGTTCTCGGTTGAGCTCGTGTACGTACAATGTACTTTTCAGCCGAAAAAAAAACACTTTTATTAGCTACGATGTTATATTACGATTAAAAAAAGCATAAAAATTCATCAAAACACGGGTATAATACATAGAATGTAAACGAAACAGTTTAACTATTTTCTACAACTGTGCTTGTGTAACTTGCAAACTTTAGGAAAAGTGTCCTTTTTCAGTACATTCAAAATAAAAAAATCTTACCAGGATGCTGTTGGTAGATACAGTCTATTATTATTATTTTTGTTTATTTATTGGCTATACAAAGCCGTTTGCTATCAGCTAGGAGAATGATACGTGTCCCCGTGATAGGTAACGTATTTGCCAGAAAATGTTAGGGACACACTGTAGTGTAAGTTCGAACCTGGGCATTCCGTGCTGAGAACCAGCCATTTGATGGAATGTCCAACAGGAATATCAAACGCATACTCAAAACATACAAGAGAATGATATGTATAGCTTAAAAGTGTTTCGCTAGGGGTCTTGCCAGAAAACTCCACTGGGACACCTTTTACCAAGGTCTGAAGAAGTACAAAGAAAGACAATTTCAAACACTTAGCCGCATACCGAGGAAAAACGTTGGCCGAGGGTCAGCAGAAATTTCGGTTTGAAGTTATATTGAAATCAATTAACTTCAAGAATAGTGGCTCCAAGGCTTACCGGATGAGAGTCCTAGTCAATTTAGTTATCTTAGCAGTGATGTCTGATGTGCGTAATGTTGCCACTTATACCCCTCAAAATAATAGCCGTAACCGACGTTAGGGCATCCACAGGCTTGCAAAGGACAGAGGTCGTTGGAACAACAAGAAACGTCACAACAAAATGCTACTTGGGTAGGGTTTCAAGGTAGTACAATATATTGAAGATGAACACCATTCTATCCTAAAAGCATTTTGTTCCTTGCGTACCTTAGGTTTACAATCCTATTAAGAAACTGGCCAGATATAGCGCTCAGAAAACTGCGAGTAGAAAGTTTGCAAATAATCTTGTGATTTCAGTGTAAACCGAAGACGTCAAAATTCTGCGTTAAGGTTTGTCAATAGTAGCTTTTAAACCTTTTTTTCCACTGTACACTCGCAAAAAAGCTAAAATCGAATGAAATTCCTTTAGTGCAATACGACAAGTCACATTTGTGGACATCGCTAGATCATTAATAAATTACGAAACCATCCAGTGTAAATATGAGGGACGAAATATACCTGAAGTGTTTTACAATGAACTCTTCAACAGCCCAAACGTATACCGTTTGACATGTCAGCAGCGCCTGTCAGCTTTCCCTTACTCTGTAAACTGAATATTTCGCTATCAATATCCATACCACAACGTAATTCCCATCGGAGAACGTAGGTTTGCAGTCACCCTCTCGCTTGACTTTTTGAAGTCCGCTAACGGTGCCTTCTGTGAAGTTGGCTGTCAGGTCCCGATGGGTAGGCAGAATGCCTACAAAGAGCTTCTTTTCTATATAACATGCGAAATCCCGCAATCGTTCAGCTCGATCAGGCAGCAGTTTCGGTAATCGAATTTCAAGAAGATTGTCAAGAAATTCGTTGGCTTCCAGGCGGGCGCTTATCACCACTGGGCAGAATCATGCACAAAGCAACGAAAAAACACCATGCTAAAGATGAGGTTGTACGTAAGCTCATTATTGGTCGATTGTTTTTTTTTTGGCAAATAGGTCTACGTAGTGCTAATATCGGCAGGTTATTGATCTAGCGCAGTCAACAAAATGGCTATTATATTGATATGATTTAAAGCAACCCTTCAAATTCAAATCATTTACGCACGAATATTGTTTGCATACGCATACAGCCAACCTGGACCCGTAGGGCTGGTTACGCAACGTAGAGTCATTTAGCTTTTTGGTGGGGTCCAAGTCGGGATGAAAATTGCGTTTACTAAAATACAGCCCATTGCTAAATTACTATTTCGTTTTAACTCACGTAAATCTTCAGTGGTTGCCGTGGTTGACGTCGTTATTAAAGTAGCGGCCATAAGCAGCGCGGTGCGAAACCCGATCATCTTGTTTGGAAGAAAACTCTTCATGACTAGCGTGCCTAAACAAGATAGTGGTAAGCTATTTTCCTTTTATCGTTTGAATCTGCTTTCTACAGTGCTATGAGTAATCTGTTCAACCAGTGATTTCCAAGACACTGTTCTTGACGACAATTCAATCTAGAAGAGGCACTTCAGCGTTCGGCTGGAAGTGCGGAACAGCAGTCTAACGGGAATAGCATAACGCCATGGCACTCATCAACGCGTTAATTGTTTCCCTTGTCACTCATATTGGTTTTTTTTTAATCTGTTTGAGCTTAGCAATCGAAAGTACAACCGCGGGCAAACCCAAGTTGAGACCGATAACTTCTACTGAACAGAGGTGTGTCGCTGGTGATGGGAAAACTCCGCAGGCCCAATTCTACACGAGCATTGATGATATAACGAGACCGAATGAAAGCCGAGATTCAGCTTAGAAGATCATTTATCTAACCTTGTTTAAATATGTGATCTTCATCTTGGTATAATTTAGCGCTGATCTGAAGCCCATTTATTAAATTTAGGCTACGAGATTATATGATGAGAAAAGCCTTTCCCACTAAAAAGCTGAAAAGTCCTGAACTATCTATAGAATTTTAACACTTCTTTAAGCTAGGAGGATATTTAACCAAATAATTGAATTTTACAAAAGCGACAGATCCATCAGATATCTAATTTAATCTAAGACAGACATGCGGTTATTTTTGAGGGTCATATGTTAGCTTCTGTATACAGAATCTGATTGTTACGTACTTACCAGTAATAGCCCTTTATCCTATTGAGAACGGAAGACTGAGGCGTCAAGAACCTATTTCCCACAAACGAAACGATCATGCTAAGGTTGTTGCGTCGTTGAACGCTTTCTTCTCATGTACCTATCAGCAACTAGCTCCCTCTCCCATGGGACAAAGGCCAATCAGTTTCACGGCCGTGTGCAAAACGATACGAAGGAATAAAGCGGTATTCTTCCATGCGTTGTCTACAAGTTTAAGTGTTAACAGCGCTAGGTCCATTAGTACCTGCGTTGCCTCTTAAATACATCTTTTTGTTAATTAGCAGGGCTGAAATGAACGTTAACATCTTTTTTTTTGTAAAAATTCACTGCTTAGATTGACGCATAGTAAGTTTTGACCTTTACACAAGGTTTGCTGCTCCGGTGCTTAGGGTCAACCTGATTCACAATAAGGGTGTTATATTATTATATATTGGTGTATTTTTATCAAAACACGGAGTGGCTGGATTTAAATAAGTAAATTATAATGGCGCTGCAGAAACAGTCAGCTTCCGCTCATCTTTTGTTAGTACCCAATAAATGTCATGGTCATTTCTGTTATTGTCATTAAATAAGTACCACTTACTACCTTGTAAACCAATTTCAGTTTATTTATAGTGTGCAGGTGGTATCTTTAAAGATGTTTGTTTCAGTACACTGAACCGCTTAACATCTTTCCACCTTTTTTGGTTCGATATCGGGGTACAAACTAGGGCGTATATTTCTACTGATTCTTTGATGAAACTTAACTACATCCAAATTATATCAGTGGCGTAATAACAGCACGCCACAAAGACATCATGTTAAATATGCCTTTCTAGAGGATTTTTAGCAAAGTTTATTTCCAAGTACTTAGAATAATCGTAATGAATATTTCGTTTTGTCAGTTGTTAGCAGTTACTAAGTTCTCCATTAAGTTATTGGAAATAACCATAGGAAAATATTTTCTTCCTGGGACACTTCTTTCGACCTCGAGACGTCCGATAACTGAACGAACTAATTGCTCCTATAGTTATCCCGCCATCTTTAGGTACATACACAAATCGAACTTACAATAGGCACAGCAGAACAGGAGGCTTGATCTAAAATATAAATGTTTTAGGCTTCACGCTCAACACTACCGTCCCTCGAAGCAGAAAATGTAAGTCTCACATTCCCTTCTTAATATACTTCATGCCACAACTATGAACAGTTGATTAATAATTAATCAGTGATTGGGTCAAATGTTTGTTTTTTAGCATTTTTCAAAATCTATCATATAACATTTTCAATGTTGGTGAATTGTTTTAATATATTTATAATATACTTATTAGTCTATAGTAGAAATAGTAACAGAAATATTCGCCAGATGGCGACAACAGTCGTATATGTTTACTGAAAAGGTCCATAGTGCAGAATTTAATTACTATCTACGGGTTCGGTCCGAAAAATGGAAGCTTTTGGCTTAAATCGGATCAGCAGGGGTTTGAATTCATGCTCGAATGCGTAGGGCCACCTCAACTTCAGCCAAAATTTCAATAGGAATGCATAAAAGGATCTCACACAGATCTGCATAGGCACCCGTTCTTACCTAACGATAACGAATATGGGTGAGTAGCAGTATCTGAAATAAAATTTTCGCGTGATGGGTTTTTACTTGCAAACACCTTTTTTTCTTTTAACGAAGTTTTTGCATAAGAAAAGTAAAAGTTCTGGGCCTTGCATACGAAGAATGTGTTTAATCTATGAAACTGAAATGCATCCCACTACTTGGTTCCTGTTCGTTTCATGCAGAGCAGATCTTCCAAAATATTCGGTATACATCTTGTTAAGGATGTAGAGATTTGGCCGAAATTTCGTACTGAAGTTCGTACGCTGTTTTCCATGTTTTCAGCTGCAAATACGCATGTTGCAGGGTGAGTCCTATTTCAGTTTTAGTTAGACGTTAGTCGCGTATGCGAATTTCTTAACACGTTGACAGATAATTGACGTAAAACAGAAGATGGCTTATTTTTGCTTCCGATCTGTAAAATAGCGATGCATTAACATTTACAATATTACCGAGTAATGACCCTGATATTTGTGTCAACAGTGATGGAGCGGTGTTCAAATACGAGGATGCTAAGGGCAAAATAGAAGATGGACTAAATGAGATACTCGGAAAGATTGATGGCCATCTTGACCATCTTTACGACGGTTTGTGCATATTCACACTATACTGCCGTTTTAGCGTAGCAGTATACTAAGCGCTCGGGAAGTACTGCGTTTGATTACCGATGTGTTTCAGTCGATAGGCACATTAGCCACCGTTGGTCCCTGTGCATTGAAGCCCGTGTAAAGGCAAAACGTTTTATAACTGAAGAACGAATTTGTTATAACAGTGGGCAAAGCCAGTCTAGCGTACAATAGTTCAGGGGTCATTTACGTCATATTGGATGTGGTAACTTTCTGTAAGAAGTCTGTCTTTTTCGTTTCAGAAATGATGGCTCGGTCTCTAAGAAGACGCGCCACATTTTTGTCAGAGTGCATACAGGCGGAGATAGTGCGCCAAACAGACCTTATGCATCAATTAGCACACCTCAACGTGGTCCTGCAAAGGTTAAGTGTCAATCAACACCTACAAAGAGCGAGATAGAGCGATATATGTAGCCGGAATTAGAATCGATGAATACCATTCGCAGTGAAACAGCGCATTTATAATGGAGATAAGATATACATTTGTGGACTTAAATCTTAGAATCGCCATTTTTCATTACGCAATTTTAATTAATCTCCAGGAGGATTGAGCATATACATGATGAACGCGGTGACGAAAGTTCCTTAACGGCTCAAAATTCCACCGCCGGCGCTGACGCCGAAGAAAGCTTTAAGGACGAGCTTCAAATCGAAGACTGTAGAGAGGACCTGGAGGAGGTTCTATCATCTGTAGAGAAATTTCCATCATCTGTAGAGAAATTTCCATCATCTGTAGAGAAATTTCCATCATCTGTAGAGAAATTTCCATCATCTGTAGAGAAATTTCCATCATCTGTAGAGAAATTTCCATCATCT